>NC_064849.1:30742427-30967427 GCF_024139225.1 Suncus etruscus
CTACTTATAAAAATTGAGCAAAATTTAAACAAGCAAAATATCATTGAAGCCATCAAGTCTGCACAATTCTGCTATCTTCTCCTTTCCTTGATATTATAAAAATCACTAATTAATATCAGAACTGTCTCAGAACTATATTTTTTGTCTACCTCTTAAGATTGTGGCAGTAAAAATTATACATTATTTTGAAAGGTGTGTTACTCTATAGCAGGGGTCTCAAACTCAATTTACTTGGGAGTGTCAGAAAGCAAAGTCAGGGTGAGGCAGGGCTGCATAAAGGATTTCACAAAAAAAAGTCCTCAAACGTCATTATTAACAGTTTTAATTATTTCTTTTGAACATGAATAGAACATTGAGTGAAGATCATGAACAGTTCTTCTGAACATGGCATTTTTTGCCTATTCCTTGCTGCCAGAGACTTGACAGTGTTTCTCACAAATCTGAACCACATTTGGCTTTAGAGAGGAAGCAGTTGAGACCCTCAGTATGGCTTGAAGATGATCATCATTAAGTCTAGACCTGTACTTTGACTTATTGAAGTTCAAGGTGGAGAATAACTTTTCACACAAATATGTGCTCCCAAAAAGGCACATGGTGCACTTGAACATTCGGGAAAGCTCAGTGAAGCTAAGGGCAATTCTCTCAAAAATTGCCCATGCATGTCTGCTTTTCCACTAATCTCCCTGAACTTGGCATTGAGATCAGAGTTGAATTGCAGGTCAATGAGCTCCATTTGAAGCACAGGAGAGGCATCTTGCACATCAAAGGAAAAGGGGTCCACAAAAATTTGGAAAGTGGCTCTGTGCTTTTTGAAGTCTGCAAATCTGTGATCAAATTGTTTCTCTAACTTAAAAATAGCATCAACATATTTCTCACCACTGAATGGTATGCCTGCATCCACAAGTTCCTTGCATGCTGGGAAATGGCAAAGGTTTGTCTGAGAGAGCTGGTATTTCCTTAAAACAAGTTTTGTGGAGAATGCTCTCACATTGTCATAAGCAGCACTGATAAGCTGCCCAGGCCTTGTCACATCTTGTTTAGTACATTCAGCTTTTGTGTGATGTCAACAAGAAAAGCTAAGTCTATGAGCCATTTATGATCACTCAACTCAGAAACAGCATTCCCATCCTTCTCCATGAAAGCTTTCACTTCTCTCAACTCAAAAAATCTTTTCAGGACATTTCCCCTGCTGAGACAATGTACCTCGGTGAAATAGAGCACATCTCCATATTCTGACTCCATTTCCTCTAAAAAAGCACGGAACCTCCTGTGCTTTAAGCCTCTGGATCTGATTTGGTTAATGCATTTCACAACAACAGACATCACATTGTCACAAGGCAGGCATTTACTGCAAAGGGCCTGCTGATGGATAATGCAGTCAAGAGCAATGGCCTTCTCTACACCCTCTTCTTCAAGTTTTTTTTTTTAACAAGTGCCACCAGTCCATTTTTCCTCCCTGTCATTGAAGGCGCTCCATCGGTTATTATTCCAACAAACCTCTTCTATGGCAAACCTGCATTCTCAATGGCATCACACAGATGCCGAAATATCTCATTCGCTGTGGTCTGGCCATGCATTGGAATTATTGTGAGCAGCTCCTCTGTCAATTCAAAATTGCAATCAACACCACGGTCATAAATTGTGAGCTGTGCAGTGTCTCTTATATCTGTGCCCTCGTCAAGAGCAACTGAGTATGCATCAAAACATTTGGCTTTCTCACACAGTTGATGATAAATGTCACTTGACATGTCAGAAATGCCACAGTGTTGGCAGAAAGGCTGATTTTGCTAAACTGACCTTTCTTTTCCGGACAGATAATACTTGCAGCCTGTAACATGCATTTTTTTTTATCAAACTCTCCTTCTGTGAATGGTTTCTCTGCCTTATCAATCATCTCACTAACCATGTAACTAGCTTTGACTGATGCAACATTCTCTTTGATTGCTTTCGTGAAGAAATCTTGTTGCCTCATTAGACATGCTTTAAGACTGGCAACCCGCTTGGCTCTCTCATTTCCTTGATATTTTGCACATTCCTCAGCATGTTTAGTTAAATAATGGCATTTCAAGTTGTATTTCTTGTGCACTGCAACTTTCTCTGAGCAAATAAGACATGTGAGGATGCCCCTGTGCTCAACAAAGAAATACTGCGTCTCCCACTTTTCCTGAAATTGTCTGTGCTCGTCATCAATCTTTCTCTTCACTGCAGGCTTTGATGAAGTCATGATGAAGGTATGACAAAATCTAATTCTGTAATACACTTCTCTCCCTTGTCTACCTTAGGCCTCCAATAATGCAAGGGACAGGGGGCAGGAGCAGCGGAAATGACGTCTGCACTAGGTGCAAATTATTCTTGATTATTCGCTTCCCGAATATTCACAATAAAAAATCTCATTAGTAAGAAAAAAATCACAAAAATTGCATTAAACATTTGCATATCCCGAACGGAACTGCTTGGGGTATGCAAATGTTTAATGCGATTTTTTTCTTACTAATGCGATTTTTTTTTTTTTTTTTTTTGGTTTTTGGGCCACACCCGGTAACGCTCAGGGGTTACTCCTGGCTATGCGCTCAGAAGTCGCTCCTGGCTTGGGGGACCATATGGGACACCGGGGGATCGAACCGCGGTCCGTCCAAGGCTAGCGCAGGCAAGGCAGGCACCTTACCTCTTTGCGCCACCGCCCGGCCCCTACTAATGCGATTTTTATTGCAATTATTTGGAAAGCGAATAATCGCAAATACTGTGATATTTGAAGGCCGGCCGCAGGCCACAACATGTTGTACAGAGGGCCACAAACGGCCCGTGGGCCACGAGTTTGAGACCCCTTCTCTATAGGTTTCTATATATAAGTGTTTCTCCATATGTATTATATATACATATATATATACATATATATATGTGTGTGTGTGTATAGGTATTAAAGTAGATTCATTCAATTTACCCTTTTGTGGAATTTTTAATCCTTTTTTTAGATTAAACAGATAAATGGAGACAAACACCCGTTATCCTTACTAGCAGATGCATTTTATAACCATTTATGGATGAAATAAAAATATCTCCCCAAAACAGTACTCATAATTGTGGGAAAATGAAACTCTCCTAATTTATATTTTCTATATGCATGCACAAGCAAACACATATGTACATACAAGCATAAATTACACATCACAGGCATTCTTGATGGAATGGATGCTCCTGCTGATTTTAAGAATTCCAATAAACCCAGGATTTGTGCTGACTAGTCCCTGATTTAGGTTAGGCAAATTAGGTACCATAATGAGTAAAATAAATACTTCAAGAATCAGATTTAATGGAACAAATATAAAGAAATTCAGGTGTAAGTCTGATTCCCATGATTATTTCTACAATTGTGGTAAAGTCTTGGCAGCAACACAGCATCAACTAATAATTTGGATTTCCAACAATAACAAAGATTCCTACTTGGAATGGATTTACTAAAAATTTGGCCAATCTGATTCAAAGCTACCAAGTTGGCAAACTTAAATAGATGAAGTAGATTATATTTTACAATACAAAATGACAAAAATATAATTGCCTTCGGGGGGTGAAGAAATAAAAATATCTCTGTTGGCCATGACTTTTTTGTCCAACTGGATATAATAACCAATATTCCTATTGTGTTTTGCAATTTAAAACATGTTTTTAAAACATCATCTTACAAAATTTTCATAGTACTTCAACTCTAGTCAGATTATTTTAATAGAAAAAGAAAGGTCAGCTTTAACAATTAAATAACTTACTTAAAGTTACACACAATTGCTTCAGATAAATAACTTCAAAAACAGCTATTAATAGATAAAGCTGTCACTTATTAGAAAATTTATAGAAAACTTATAGAAAACTTATAGAAAACCTTTCTATTACCCAAAAGATAACCTATTCACTAACAATGCTGACATAGTGGAAGATGGGAATTGGTACCATGTGGGATTCAGAAAATCATAAAGTAAAAAGTAATGGAAAGCACTAAGAATATTCTGAGTTACTAGTGCTGATATTTGCCTTATTGGAGACTGAAGAAAATAGATTCACAGATAGCCTTTCCCCCTCAGGTTTTCAGGGTTTCAAGGATGTGCTACCCACTAAAACAACTTTATTCATAAATTATTAGTGTGTTGCAAATTTGTACCTTCTCCCCCTCTTTTAACTGCTCTTCATTTTTAGACAAATTTCTAGTCATAGGAACAAAAAAAATAATCTCTAAGGAATGCTTAGACATAATAAAACATATAGAAATACAATTGGAAATTTACAGTAAAGTATCCAGTCTGTCAGTCTATCTAGTAGCGTTGATATTCAAATGCTTTCCTAGTTATTCTAACACTTTAAAGGGGTACTTTGGGAAGCCTACATGTTCAAGCTGGCAGGGAATTTAGGCCCTCTAGGCAAAATGTCACCTTCACAAAATGGAAGACATAGCCATAAGAAGTGACATATCGAAGGTCACACATGAACCGAGCACATTTTTAAAAGCAAAAGTCTCTTGACCTCTACATAAAGATTTTCTCCTGGGGGGCCGGGCGGTGGCGCTGGAGGTAAGGTGCCTGCCTTGCCTGCGCTAGCCTAGGACGGACTGCGGTTCGATCCCCCGGCGTCCCATATGGTCTCCCAAGAAGCCAGGAGCAACTTCTGAGCGCATAGCCAGGAGTAACCCCTGAGCGTCACAGGGTGTGGCCCAAAAACCAAAAAAAAAAAAAAAAAAAAAAAAAAAGATTTTCTCCTGGGATTTCATAAGAACATGTTTGGCCATCTAAGCAACAATTATTAGCATCATTCAGCTTCAAGCTGCCTGGCTGTTTTATTCTCTGAATAAATAAAATGTCTTTCCACTTCTTTTTTTTCTACTTTTTTCTAAATTTCCTCAGAAGCAAATTGGCCAAAGTATAAGAAAGGAGGAGAGTCTATATTTATTTTGCTTGTTCCATCTCTGATATTAAATAGTCTTATCTAAGGCCAATACATTTAAAATATGAACCAAGTACTAGAAACTTCCAAGGACTTAGAACATAAGCAAACTCAGCTTCTGGCAGAACCACTCTCTTCCTGAGGTTAACATTTTGTAAATATATAAATATATAATCATTGTCCTTTTTTTTTTTGATCACCTACCCACTTCTCATTTTTTTTCCTAATTTAGAATTTCAGACACTGTCTTTAGTTTTGTTCTAGACTTCACTGCTATCAGTGTACTCATAACTGGTCATGAATATGAAGGATCTATCAAGAATGCTGACCTCTCATATCTTGCATATCTGCCTATGCAAGGATATGATGCTGGTTTTCAAAAACCAGAATATATATAGCTCCTATATCACTATTATTACATGGTAAGCACTACAACAAAGGAAATACTAAATAAAAAACCAGGATTTAATTGAATTTTGTCTCATTAAATATGTATGGTCATGCAAATTTTAGACCTTGAAAGATGACTATTAGTGATATGATGGACAATTTCAGATACACTAGATGAAGCAAAAGAATAAATGATAGCAGGATTTGAACCAGGAAATAACTGTACATTACTATTAAATAAAGTGCAGTAAGAAAAATGAAAAAGATACAGAAAAGGTATACACTAGACCAGATCTAAAGAGTGCATTGAAGTAAATATGTTAACATGCTAAATACTTAACATGCTAAAAAAAACTTATATGACCATATCTTTGTTTTAAAACTAAAGAATGCAGTTTAATGTGAAACTGTAGAAATATAAAGTACTCCTGGTAATGGGGAAAATAAGATTAATTCTAATTCATTCCAAGTCTTGGCAGAACTTGGAGCTCAATATTTAATTTAAAAGTGTTCTTAATACTGGTAATAACATTCTAAATTGGTCAAAATAAGAACCAGATTACTGAGGTTTGGTGAATGAAAGAAATGCTGGACCTTTTCTAGAATGTGTCATAATACAATTATGCTATTGCTTCCTATAATTTCTATTCAGTAACCAGAATTCCCTTGGACACTTGGAAGACTCAGATGTGGAGTAGAATGGAAATTCCCATTAGACCATATATAGTCTTTGTGTCTTTCAAGACTGAATCTTAATCAACAAAACTGGTTTATTGTCTGCCCTAGTTAGAAAATTGATTTTTTTCTTTCATAATTCAAATATACCTCACTGAAAACATTATGTTATTTGTTACATTGAGTTTACCTGGAAACTGAATCTTTTAAGTAGAATGAATATTTGCTGTTTGTAAATTCTTACTCTGTCCTGAACTGATTTGTGACTTATCTTTTGGTGACAAAGTGAGATCAGTGAGATTTTCTGGATGAAGAACTTAAGTTGATATATTTTTTATTATTTATACTTAAACTCCCACAAATAAAACACTACTACAGATTTTAATGATTTGTATATCAAAATATAAACCAATGATATTGATCACTTGGGCTAATTGTGTATTCAGTTCAAACATTTACACCATTTCTTATTTTGACTAATAAACTAAATGAAAAAGATCCCCTGTAGTTTTAAAGTTTTAAGTGTTAAATCTAGTTATCTTCAACAAAACAACTTAATAGAAATACAATGTAGTTTTGTTGCATTTTGTTTTCAGAATAGGAATGAAAGTCTTGTGTCCATTCTTCCTTGAAAATATAAATGTCTCTATACTTAAAGCTTTAGATATTAATAGATAATATTAATTTCCCTCTTAGAAAGTATATCATGATGACTGGTGGGTGGAGGAAGGCTCATAATTTCCTGAAATAAGCTAATGATTTATTGAGAACTAAGCTGAGTCTATACAAATACATCATGTTCAGTCTTAAAATATGCTATTTCACCATTTAAGGCTAGGCATGAAATAGAATTTTACATCAAAATTTTTAGATTTTCATTCACAGAAAGCACCATCACTAGCTAGATTAATAGGAATCGAAGAAATACATTAGAATACCTAACCCTACAGATATCTCTTGTTTTGGAAAAATCAACCACCACAATCTATATGTTTATAGATTTATTTAAATCAATGTTATTTCAATGAAACCTGTAAAGGAATGTGCACATTTTCTCATTTCGAAACTCTCAAAAAATAATCTCTTCTGAATGAGTTGCAATTATGTATAGCTTGAATTACATTTAATTGCAACTTGTCTTTAAATTATAGGGAAAAGTGAATACAAGTTTCCGTAGGAACTCTCTTGTTTGCCTACAGACTCCAAGTTTATCTGTTTGAAAATTTAGACCATTCTAAATTTCAAGGACTTTTGGACTCTTACAGTATTTGTTTTTGGATGAAATATAGCATGTTCCCATGGTCTGTGGGAAATGAGGAAGTGTGTTCTCCTGTCAGGCCACGGGGCCGTCCTCCAGCTGTCACAATGTGGCGTGTCTGACAATCATTGCCTGCCTGAAGTGCCAACTCATGTCTGCTTTATCTCCAATCCATCTCAGTATAAATGGACGTTTGCAGGCCTTGAGACCATACGAGTCACCTCAGGCGGAATAATAATTGTCCTTGTAGCAGCAGCTAGGCTATTTCATGGACATATTGGGTTGGCAGAAAAGTGAATCAATTTTAAAAAGAGTGTGTAGCATTAGATAAAGCCCAAGTCCCCATAGTCTTATCTGATGGTTTAGTTTGTTTTTCAAAAGTGAGGTGCCCAGAGGCACTGGTGCTCTATTTTAAGCAGATCAAGGGTTTAATAGAAAGGTGCTGACAAGCAGCGGAAAGGTCATCAACAGACAGGACTGTGCATCTAACTGAATTGAAAGTGTGCGCAGTGTAACTGTCTCTGGTATAAATAGGGTTACTGTTTCAGAAGATTCCAGAAAACCAGCCCTGTTTTGCTTATGCATTTATTCTAATCAAGAGAGCTATAGTCATCTAATCTCTTGTGGGTTTTTTTTTTAAACTCTTTTGAGTATAAATATAGCATTCACTTTTTTATGGGGCACAAAACTAGACTCCAAAGCACAAACCAGAAAGAAAGAGAGAGTGATTCTCTAAAGCAATATTATTGTATTGGTCAGCAGCTATGAGAGCTGAGACTTATAAATAAAACATGCAATGTATGATCTATTTTGTTTTGGAATACATTTCAGGGGGTGTCAGGTGAACCAAACAGGCCTAGTCAAATAGATAAATATAACAAAATCCAATGAGAGTCCGGTCAAGGATTATCAATGGAGGGTACATGAAAACGAATAGCTATTATGTAAAAGAAATGTAACCAAGGGAAAAAGAAACAGGAAAAATCATGAAGGCAGAGCTAAATCTCTTAATTGGTCTCTCTGCTTCAAATGTGTCTCTGCTCCAGTTCCTCCTTATTATTCCCAGTTCGTTTTCTGAAACTTAGTGCTCAAAAATGTTACTATTTTCTTTAAAACTGTTCTGGAACTCCCCATCACATATTTATATACTTTATTATTCAAGATCCTCTACTATTTTTTCCCAATATATATAGTGTGCCTACTTTACTCTGCCGCCAGTGCAGCAGTCATTCAACTCTTTTTTTGTTTTGGGCCCACATACAGTGGCTCTCAGGGCTGCTCTCAGAAATTGCTCCTGGCTTGGGAGACAATATGGGCTGCAGGGGATCAAACCCAGGTCTGTCCTGAGTTAGCCACATGCAAAGCAAATGCCCTACTGCTGTGCTAATGCTCAGGCCCATTCAACTCTTTCGTAGGCAGCTAAACCCTAGTAGTAAAAACCATTAAAAAGCCTCCTCTACTCAAGATTCAAGGAAGGAGAGAACATCTCCTCATTTTAGATTATATCTATGAACTTTAATTAGTACAAAGTATTGCACTTATTAGTATACATTCATTGTATTAAATAATATTAACAACAACCCTATAAATTAGACCATTTTGTACATGGAAACACTGCAATAGATAGACTTTAATTTACTTAAGATAGCAGAGTGTTAACCCCTCATGGTAACAAATCCTGAGACCTAGAGTGCACCACGTTTAAAAAGGCCCTAACTACCTAAGGGAGAGTTTTTTTCAAAAGCTGTCTGCTATTATAGGAACTTTTTCAAAGCAGACTGTACCCTGAGAGAGGGCAACATGAAAAAAAGGACACCTGTAAGAAAGGATGCTTGAAAAAATAACTTATACTCACAGGCATTAGGGCTCTGAAAAAAACCTTAGTTGCCTGTTCATGAGGCATTCAGAAAAAAAGGGGATGTAGTATAAATATTAAGTGAGACATAATTTCAGCTGACATTCTAAAGATTGCTCAGATTTAACATTTACCTAGATTCAAATATTCGTTATCTAATAATTATTACTCACATTTCTTAGAGCCTCTTTTAAAGATTACTCAGACATATAAACACACCTTATGAGGAACATTTGCATAGACTCTAGTATTTTTATTTAGTATTACAGAATAAGTACCCTCAAATCTAGCTTTTCTCTTAGCTTATATGCAGTCATAGTAAGGATTAACATTTCAGGCCCCAGTTCAATATGCATAAAACCAAAACAATTCTGAACTGACCCTAGCTTCTGATAGCAAAAATAAATAAATAAATAAAATGGCTTCAAAAGCAAAACTATTCTGCATCAGAAATATGTTTGAAGAATTTGCCCCTGTGTCATTTTTGGTAAATCAGCCTTATGATTTGTCAGAAATTGAATACAGCTAACTATTCCACCCTTTGCTTTGAATAAATGGACCAGAGCTTGAATCCAACTTGACACCTTGGCCTCTGTTTCCCATCACTGATCTAAGTACACATCTTTCAAGGGAACTCTAAAGATTCTCTAGTGTCAGAACCAATTGGTCTTTGACAGCAGAACTTATAAATCAGAGGCCAGATTGTGTTCATGCAAGAACTAGTAATGTGACTTCTTTTAGTCGTCCATATTACATCTATTCTTGTACCCATCTCTCTGTCAACACTACAATTCTTTAGGCAAAGTATATCAAATAATGGTCAATAAAATCTGACTGGCCCAGTTTATTATTACTAAATATAAAGAATATAGCTACATAAAAAGAAAGAAAATACAATACCGGGGAAAAGGTCTCATTCTTATTAAGAGGAAATATAATATCATGACAAAGCCAATTAGATATTTGTCCTCTAAGATAAAGTAACATACATCACTTGACAAAAGACTAATAGTATTGGCTGAGGAAGTTGGGGAATAATATGAGTAAGGTCTGATGCATACTTGTAAGTACAATCAATAAAAACTATGCACAAAAATATAGTTTCCATGTATGCACATGATCAGCTTCATAGACTCACTCTATTCTTGAAAGAGTTGTAAACCAAGCCTTGAAAAATTATGGGTATGTGGGACATACAGCTGAAAGCTGGTAATCTCAAGAGTAGAGGGCATCCCAAATCCCCACCCAGCTGTAATTATGCCTGCTGTTCACAATCAATGTTTTGCCAATGGCCCTGCTTCACCACTCTTCTATGACTCTCTACGGAGACACCAATCTGAAAATAACTTTAGATAGATTTGGCTGATATTACCAGAACATTTTTGCCACATTTTGAATGTGGTCAACTTTCCCCCATCTTCTCATACTTCCAGAAGACCTGGCATCCACAACAGTGCTTGGAATTCCTGGACAGTGTAGCCACATTTGTGTTTTTCTAAAGCTTCATTTTTGTTTAATACTGTCACTCCCTATATGATAACACTAAAGTGTAGCTGAAGTCACTTAATGTTCAGAAAAAAATGAAGTGACAGAATGGTCAGCTAGCAATAAGAGCTTAGTAACCCTTATAGAAATGATTAATAATCTCATTGGGGAGACAATAATATTTTATAAAATAAATTAAAACAATTACAAATTTCTGTTTGTATATATAACTATCCTTATATATGGATTTGTATTTACTAGATCTTATTTAAAAATGTTTTTTTTAATTTTAGTTGCTTTATTTAAGCATCATGATTACAAATTTGTTCATTGTTAAGTTTAAGTCATGCAATGTACACCATCCTTCACCAGTGTACCCTTCCTATCACCATCACTGATATCTCTCTTTTCCCTCCTCTCTCTCTCTTTTGAATCTCTCTCTCCCTCCTTTCCTCACTTCTTCCCCCCCCTCTTTCTTTTTTGACTCTGTGCTTTGCACTATTGTTAATGGAAGGATGCCTTTCCTGTTAATTTCTTTCCTTTCAGAGCCAAGTTCTTGTCCATAGTGATCAGTTCTATCTCTCATTGTTGCTGTACTTCATTTTTTCTTTTTCCTTCTCTTGATTTTTTCTTTCTTTTACTTTTTAATAAATTGCTTCCACTTACCTGGAAATAAATATATTATAATCAACTATGTCAATTATGTGATTATGCTCTTTAAATAAAGTTTTAAAAAGAAGGCTCAGTGGAAGGCTGCTAGGCTGAAGACTAAATGTGAAAAAAATCAAAGGGACAAGTTAAATGGAAAAAGAAGTTTCGTTAAAAGATGACAATATTCAGACCAATGATCCGAATGACAAAAAAGTACAAGAGACATGGACCAATTGAGTTGAGAGGAAAAAGCTGAGTGCCTATTTTCTGGGGAGTTCAAAGTAGGCTTTGAGAGAAGGAACTGAAGCTGAGTCAAACAGAACACTTAGAAAGTGAGTAAGGGGAGGGAAATGAGAGAAATTTTGTCTATTAAATGTTAAAGAATATGAGCCAGGATTTCATGGGGATAGGTCTGTCACAATATTTCCTAAACGATATGCCAGAAAACATGAAACCAGACAGATGTTTTATAGAGAAAGGGTTAGTAGTTAAATAAGTCTTGGGTATGCTGAATTATACAGACCCCTTCTGCAAACTTAGAAATACTATTAGTATATTGAAGGCTCATTAACATGAGAAACTTCACAGTATTAGAAATCATATCACTAGTATTACTAGTAATAGTAGTAGCAGTAGGAATAGCATGACAATTGTCAGTTACTGAGTTCTTTTTTTTTTTTTTTTTTTTGGGTCACACCTAGCAGTGTTCAGGGGTTACTCCTAGCTCTATGCTCAGAAATCGCTCCTGGAAGGCACAGGGGGCCATATGAGATGCCAGGATTCGAACCACCATCCTTCTGCATGCAAGGCAAATACACCACTTCCATGCTATCTCTTCGGCCCAGTTACTGAGTTCTTGCTCTTTGCTGTCACCATACAAAGATTTATTTTTTTGTATTTATTATGAAAATTAGTTCCTCCATTTGACAGCTAATCATCAAAGTCATGTATCTAAAATGTGTAGGATATTATATTAAGCACTCTGAGCTCACTATATAGGATTTTATTTTATTTTTATTAATTTTTAGATGTTTTTTATTTTAACTTTATTGAAAACCATTGTGATTTAAGTGCACCTTGGTTGTTTCCAGAGTCTAGCTATTGTAAATAAAGCTGCAATGAATATAGGTGTGAGGAAGGAATTTTTGAATTGTTTGTGTGTGTGTGTGTGTGTGTGTGTGTGTGTGTGTGTGTGTGTGTGTGTGTGTGTTCCTAAGGTATATCCCTAGCAGTGGTACAGCTGGATCATATGGGAGCTCAATTTCCAGTGTTTTGAGGAATCTCCATATTGTTTTCCATAAAGAGTGGACTAGACAGCCTTCCCACCAGCAGTAAAGAAGAGTTCCTTTCTCTCCATCATTGCCAGCACTGATTGGGAGAAATTATTCATCCAATACCCATCAGGTAAGGGTCTAATATAGAAAATATAAAAGGTACTGACAGAACTTAACAAGAAAAAAAAGAAGAAAAGTACTTAACAAGAAAAATAAAGACGAAATGAATAGACACTTCCTCAAAGAAGAAATACAAATTGCAAAAAACACATGAAAAAATGCTCCACATCACTAATCATCAAGGAGATGCAAATTAAAACGATGAGGTATCATCTCACATCACAGAGACTGACACACATCACAAAGCACAAGAACAGGGGCTGGAGCTGTGGCGCAAGGGATAAGGTGTCTGCCTTGCCCACGCTAGCCTAGGATGGACATGGAATCAACCTAGATGTCCAACAACAGATGAGCAGATCATGAACATGTGCTACACATACAATGAAATTGTACATAACTGTAAGGAATGATACATCATGCGATTTGTAGCTACATGGATGGAACTTAAAGATACTATGGTAAGTAAAATAGGCCAGACAAGAGGCCAGAGTGGTGACACAAGCCATAAGGCATTTGCCTTGCGTGCACCAGCCTAGGATGGACAGCAGTTCAATCCTCTCATCCCACAAGCCAGGAGCAATTTCTGAGTGCATAGCCAGGAGTAACCCCTGAGCGTCACTGGGTGTGGCCAAAAATCCAAAAAACCAAAACACATACACACACACACACACACACACACACACACACACACACACACACACACACACACCCCAAACATAATTTGTCTGTTTTTAACAGTACCAGTGTACCTGAGACTGGTACCTGAGTCCCATTCTTTCCTATTTCTGTTTCTCCTCTTCCACTAAGTTTCTTTACTTCTCACTGGGGCCAATTGTGTTCAAGGCAACTTCTGTTTAGACTGTTGTATTTCTTCATGCAGTTATTCTGAATACCACATGTAAGTGATATCATTCTCTATGTATCCTTCTTTTTCTGACTTTTTTTTATTTGGTTTTTAGGCCACACCTGGTGAGGTAACTCCTGGCTATGTGCTCAGAAATTATTCCTGGCTTGGGGGACCATATGGGACACCAAGGGATTGAACTGCTGTCTGTCCTAAGCACTCTGGCCTCTTTTCTGGCCTATTTTACTTAACATAGTATCTCCTAGTTCCATCCATGTAGCTACAAATTGCATGATGTATTATTCTTTACAGTTATGTACTATTTAATTGTATGTGTAGCATATCCACATGATCCACTCATCTGTTGTTGGATATGTAGGTTGATTCCAAGTCTTACATATTGTACTGAGTGCTGCAATGAATAGCAATGTGCATACATCATTTTGAATAATTTTTCCCCTGGGGATAGATACCAAAAAGAGTAATTGATGGATCATATGGCAGCTCAAATTTGAATTTCCTGAGAAACCTCTACACTGCTTTCCATAGGTATTCCCACCAATAAGGAATGTGAGTTTCTTGCTCACCACACCTCACCAAAATAAATTGTTCCCAGTATTTTTGATATGTGTCATCCTCACTAGTGAACACTAAAGCATTTTTTTTTTTTTTGGTTTTCAGTTCACATCCGGCATCTCTCAGAGGTTACTCCTGGCTCCATGCTCAGAAATCTCTCCTGGCAGGCTCAGAGGACCATACAAGGCAAATGCACTACCTCCATGCTATCTCTCTGGCCCCAACACTAAAGCATTTTTAACATTCATAATGCAAATCCTTTCCTTTTTAGGATAATCAATTAGAAAACAGTAGTGAAAGAACTTTACCTGCTAATAGTATCAGTTTCAACTCCCCTAGATTGCAAATTCTCTTTTTTTATTCTTTTTGGTTTTTGGGCCACACCAGGTGACGCTCAGGGGTTACTCCTGGCTATGAGCTCAGAAATCGCGCCTGGCTTGGGGGACCATATAGGACGCCTGGGGATCTAACCTAGGTCCGTCCTAGGCTAGCGCAGGCAAGGCAGGCACCTTACCTCTAGTGCCATCACGCCGGCCCCTCTTTCTCATTTTTTAAAACAACAAGGAAGGGGCCGAAGTAGACTCAAGCTGTAAGGCGTGTGCCTTGCAAGCGCTAGCCTAGGATGGACCGCAGTTTGATCCCCATATGGTTTCCCAATCCAGGAATGATTTCTGAGCACATAGTCAGGAATAACCCCTGAACATCAACAGATGTGGACCAAAAAAAAAATCAAGAATTGCTTTATTTAGAATTTTTGTTCAAATTAAACAATTATTGAACAATCTTAAGAATACAGAATCTAATAATCTGCTCTAGACAAACAATAATAGCAATTTGTTCTCACTGTTTTTTTTAAATATAATTTTTATTTTGATCATAGTGGCTTACATATTGTTGACAATAATATTTTAGGTACATATTTACATAAAATCAGGGGGGATTCCCATCCCCAAATTGTCCTCCCTACACCTCCGTTTTTGTCTTACCTCCCTTTTCCTCTTCCCTCACCCCCAGGGCGGCTAGAATATGTGGTCCCCTCTGTCTCTAACCAACTACTTAGTAGTCTTGCATCAGTTTGGTCTTGATGCCTCCCTTATTTCCCCCTCTAAGTAGGGGCAGGGGTAGCTAGTTCAAGTTGCGTGGTTTTGCCTGAAAAAGAAAAAATAAATAAACTGGGGTAAGAGTTTAATACCCCGAAAATGGGCAGAATCCTTCTAGAGGTTCTCATCATTGATTTGGGAAATGAAGGAGAAAAAGAAGTTGAAACACTCCACCAGTACCAAAAGAAGTGTCAAATATCCAGTGAGGACTCCAGCTATAACAATAAGCACCACAAAAAAAAAAACAGATAAAACACAAAACAAAACAAAACAAACAAAAAACAAACACAAACAAACAAAAAACACGCTGTGGTCTTGAAATAAGAAACATGGCGTAGCACATAACGAAAGAAAAGAAAGGAAGAGAAAAACAAATAAGAATAATTGGGGGCAACAATTTCAATAATCACATCCAAACTGAGAAATCGACCAAAATAGCTAGGTAAATAAAAATAATAATAACAATAATAAATGAAGGTAAGATATATATATATATATATATATATATATATATATAAATAAATAACCAAGGTTTTGTGTTTTTTGTATTTTTTCCCCTCCTGCCCTGGCACAGTAAATATTGGGGTCATTCGAAAAGGAATTCACTAGCCCTATGAGATATGGGGTTTCTCCGTCCTTGGAGTATACTGTCATGGGATCAGCTCTAGTCTTTGCTCAGGATCATTACTCTCCCGGTTGTGTGTGTGTGTTTTTTTTTTTTTTTGGTGTGTGGAAGGCTTCTGCTCTGTCCAGTGTGATACAGTCAGAGCTCTGTGTTTAGAGGTCTCAGTATCTGTACATATCCTGAGGTGGGACTTATGGTGAAGTCAGTCTTTGTGAATCTAGAGGTTCTGTTACCTCAGTGCCATTTTAATCCATCTTCTGTGGTTGGTGATCTTGGTCTTTGCGCTGAACCTAGGAAGGCATCTAGGATAGCATCTTTCTTTGTTCTTCCAGAAGCCCCCTTCCGTTACAATTGTCTCTGCCGGACCTTTGGAACTGGGGATCATGTTTATTGTGCAGGTCTTAGTTCAAACCCTAGACTAGGGCTTTTATGTTGGTCCCAAGATGTATACGGTCTGGTCGTGGTTCTAGCAGCCAGTCATCTGTAAATCACGATCTTGGCTTTTGTATCTACCAAAGGGTGCCACGTCTTCTGGTTTTGTCTTGTCGTTAGCTGGTAAGGTAGGCTAAACTGTTCTAAGGTCAAGTTGTTCACATTTTCCTCATTGTCGGGATATCATGTTAGAGCTGGCCCTTGTTGTTGACCCTGCAGTATTAAGGCTGTCCCAGATGGAGTTTGTTTCTTGCAGCTGTTGTGAAGAGCTGTGCCATTTCTATGTCTGGGATCCAGGGTTCAAGGCTGGATGGATGATATCTAATCACCTGAGGTTTACTGATATATGAAACATTAGAATTCTTTATAATTCAATAGGAAAGTATTAACACACCTAAGAAATGTAAGTAAAATAAAACAGTTATCAATATGCCAGCTCAATATGACTCTTTTTTAAAAAAATCAATTTATATTAAATGTAAGGTTATTTTTGCTTATACACACAAATATTATATTTCTCTGCCCAGTACTTTCTTATTTTCAGGTACTCTTAGTTATTATAAGTTTTCATTTAATTGCATTAATCTTTATCTAATCATAAATTTTATATACTAATATTGTCAACAGAGATTAGTTCAGTACTTGCCTTTATTTCTTTTAACTAATTTTGCTTCCCATAATTTTCTCAAGGTCCTACCATTTTGCTACAAATGAAAACATTTATCCTTTTCTTCTGTTTTTGTTTTTGGGCCACACCTGGTGATGCTCGGGGCTACTCCTGGCCATGTGCTCAGAAATCGCTCCTAGCTCTGGGAACCATATGGGAAGCCGGGGATAGAACCCAGGTCCATCCTGAATCAGCTGCATGCAAGGCAAACACCCTACCACTGTGCTATGGCTCTGGTCCCTATACTTTTATCCTTTTTATACTTGAAAAAGTCTTCACTATATAAGTGTATCTTATCTTTATTCTATAACTTATTGACTGTCTCTATTTTTTGTGAATATAACTTTTTGTATTAATGTTGTTATGTTTTTGATAAATCCCAAAAGTGAGACTGATGGATTATATTGTAGCACTTTGTTTAGTTTTTTATCTTTTAAATTTCTATTCATTACTTTTAACTTACAAACCTCCTAGTAGTAGAGGCTCAGACTTTCAATATTCCAACTTCTAACTGATCTTTATTTTCTTAAGATTCTCCATGGTGTTTTTCCTTTATTAAATGTTTTTATTTAATACCTTGCCGGGGAATTGAACCGTGGTCCATTCTAGGCTAGTGCCAGCGAGGCAGACACCTTACCACTTCCTGCCACCGCTCCAGCCCCAAATAAGATATTTTTAATAAGAATGTGATATATAATGTTTTACCTATATTATCTTCTTTGTACTTGTTGTTTTCATAATCTTACATAATGAACTTTACTAAACTTCAAATTTCTTTTTTTATAGTTGTGATTATAGTTTAGCTTATGTAATTTCAATGAGATCAATATATATATAGTGATATACAAAAGTACTATTACCAAAATGTTCAAGACCTTGAGTTAGAAAATAGTTCAGTTTTAATATTTGCATGTAACTTTCTAGTTTTCAAGCACTACTGTGGAAGATATGAGTGTTTTCTCCTACTGTATGGTCATACATTTTTGTCATAAATTAAATGTTGATAAATGAGTGGGTTTTCTGAAATTTCAGTTTAAATTCTATCGACTTTATTTGATTACATTTCTATAAAGCTTGAATAATTAGTTTTGTACTATAGTTTTAATTCAAAGACACGCAGCTTACTTTTTCTTCTCTCTCAAAATTTCTGTTCTTCTTTATTTTCTATGGTTTTATAAACGTAATATAGTTAGTTCTATTTCTTTAAGGTGTCATGGAATTTTGATTGGGGTTATACTAAATTTGTCTATTACTTTTGGAAAATAGCTCTCCTGACATATTAATTATACTCATCCATGCATATGGATTATATCCCTTTTGCTTAATATCTGTTTCTAGGAGATATTTGATAAACATCTTGTATTTTTGTTATATGATCCTTTTGTTTTCTTTGTTAAATGTACTCCTAGGAGTTTAATTATTTGGGGAGCAATTGTAAATGATAATTGTAAATTGTAAATTAAGAATAAACTAGTGGGGCCAGCGAGGTGGCACTAGAGGTAAGGTGTCTGCTTTGCAAGTGCTAGCCAAGGAAGGACCACAGTTTGATCCCCCAGTATCCCATATGGTACCCCCAAGACAGGGGCAATTTTTGAGCACTTAGCCAGGAGTAACCCCTGGGTGTGGTCCGAAAAAAAAATAAACTAGCTTTATTCTATTCATTATTTGTATTTAAGAATATCATAGATTTCTGTTTATTGACTTTGTAACCTGTCACATTTTTTTGTACTTGTTCAATTTTTTCTAATTGATTTCTTTTGGATTCTTGCAGTCATGTAAATCTGAAAATAATTCTGGTTTTACTTCTTTTTTGATTCAGATGCCTTTTATTTTTATAGTTGTCTAATCTCTCTGATTACAAAATTTTAAATGAAATAAAAGAAAATTGGCGATGTAGGTCAGCCTAAATTTGTTCCTAATTTTAAACAAAGGCTTTTATATTTTTCACCATTGAATATTACATTCATGCTAGGTTTATAGATATTTCTCATTATTATGCTAAAATGTATTCTTTCTATCCAAATTTTATTGAGAACATTTACCAGAAAATGAGTGCTGAATCTTGTCAAACGCTTCTTCAACATTTGTTTATATTATCATATAATTGTTTCTTCCCTTACTATTATATTAGAATGGATATACTCACATTGATATATTAAAATGATATGTATCAATATATATATTAAATTGATATATTTACATTGGTCAATTCAGATAGGGTGAACCATCCTGGTGTACCTAGAATAATCTCCACTCAGCCAGGATGTCTCATCCATCATATGTTTTGTTGAATTCAGTTTGTCAGCACTTTGTTCAAAGTAATCTATAAAAACAGTAGATAACATATAGAGATATTCATCTGTATTCTACTTGTTTGTGCATCTCCCTGTCTGGTTTTGATATCAGGGTAATGTTCACCTTATAAAATTTATTTGGAAGCATTTCTTCTTTGATTTTTTTTCCCTAAGATTCTGTGGAGAATTGATTTATAATTTTTTTTTAGTTTTGACAATTTTCACTTGTAAAGCCATCTGGTTCAGGACTTTTGCTGTTTGTATTTCTATTTTATTTTTTATTACTGTTCATTTTTTTCATATTTGTGAATAATCAGAGATCTCCTTTTCTTCATTTTTTTATATTGGTAAGTAAGCTTTATATCCATTTCCCAGATCATCAAAATTTTTGACACAGTTGTTTATAGAAGCTTGTTACAACACTTTGAATTTTCATCATGACTATTGTAAATTCCCTTTATTTCTGACACTTTTTTATTGATTTCATCTTTTTAAAAAAACACATATAAAGATTTATTGTTATCATTTAACTTTTTAAGAAATGACTTTTTATTTTATTTATATTATGTATTTCTCTAGTTTTCAATTTAAATTTTCCATTTTATTCTTAATATTTTCATATTTGTACTAACTTTTTGGGGGGTAAACACCATTATGCTTGAAAATTATTGACTGTTTACTCAGTTACATCACAGGGTGGATTCCAGGGACTATATGCAGTGATGTGGATTGTTTCTGGGTCATTCAGGTGCAAGAGAAAAAAAAAAAAACTGTGCTATCTCAGTGCTATTTCTCTAGCCCCATTTCTCCTATTTTGGTCTTTACTGATATTATCCAGTTAATTTACCTGTAAGATTAAATTCTTTATTTATGATTTCTATCATTACTTTATAAGGGCCCATTGCACGATTAACTTCCATATTTGTGCCATTTTTGAAATTTCTAATAATTCTCCCATTTCTAATGTGTTATTTAATTTATTATTTATCCAGTGATTAATGGTATCAAATTATTTCTTTACATGTATGAAAATTTGTTTGTTTATTTTTTGGGCCGCAGTCAGGACTTACTCCTGATTTTTGTAGACATTGGTAACTCTTGGAAGTGCCCAAAGAACAGTTTGTGGTGCTGAGTATTAAATTAGAGTTGCATTCAAGACAAGCACCTTAACCCCTATATCCCAAAAAAGGTAAAAAAAAAAAAAAAAGGAGAGGTTGAAAGGGTGGGGCCATAACCATAGGTACTAATGGATTACTCCTTGAATTGCTGTGGGAAACATATTTAGTGACTAAGCAAAGCAAGTGATTTAAACTTGGATTAACTTGCTAGTCTCTTTTTCTTATTTTGTAGTAAGTTTTAAATTTATAGCATAGTGCTTATAAAGAGTATTTAGTATTTAAATTTTTATACTTTTATTTATAGATGTTTTGTGCCCCCAAACATGATCTATCATCAATAAAAACCATGTAACTAATAAAATGTAAATTTTGATATTTGGGGGTAAAAGAGTTAATAATTTATTATTCTTGTTGTTTGTTTGCTTATTTTTACATCATAGTCTGGCGCTAAACTCAGGAAAGATTCCTGGCAGGATTTCAGGTACCATATAGAATGCCATAAATTTTACCTTGGTTAGCCACATGCATAGAAAATGCCCTATTCATTGCATGATATCTGGCCCCAGTTCCATTTATCTACTTTGTTAGTTAAACATTTCATTTATGATTTATTCTTCCTTTTAGCCAAAAATTATGTAGTATTTTATTTTATTACTATATTATATTACTACTCTTATATTACTACTATTATATTGCTACCAATAAAACTTTTCTTTATTAAGAATCATGTAATGTATTTATAAGTTTTTATTTGGGGCATATACAGATATAAGTACATTTTTCATGATTAACAATTATTTAATAATGCTATTCCTTTATATTTTGCTTTTTTCCCTTTTCTTGATTCTAGCATTTACAATGCTATTAATAATGATTCCTTATACACATAGTTTATTTATTTATTTATTATTTATTTATTTTTTCCTCATACACATAGTTATTTTATTTTTCTACTGTCAAGAGAAGGTCAACATTGTCAACTTCATATGCCTATGTACATCCTTAAAATGACACTTTATAAACTACCATACTACAACCGTAATCAGCAAAGATGTTTTAACACTTAAAATAGTATTTTTTAAATATTCCTTTTGTGATCATTACATAGCACATTCTCCTTGAATACTAGAAAAGAATGATCAGCACCTGATTATGAAATTTTTTAAATTGTTTTATTTAAACAAATTTATTACATACATGATTGTGTTTGGGTTTCAGTCATGCAAAGAACACCACCCATCACCAGTGCAACATTCCCATCACCAATGTCCCAAATCTCCCTCTTCCCCACCCAAACCCCTCCTGTACTCTAGACAGGATTTCTATTTCCCTCTTACATTGTCATTATTAGGATAGTTCGAAACTTAGTTATTTCTCTAACTAAACACATCCCTGTTTGTGCTGAGCTTCATGAGGTGAGCTGTAACTTCCAGCTCTTTTCTCTTTTGTGTCTGAAAGTTGTTATTGCAAGAATGTCTTTCATTTTTCTTAAAACCCATAGACGAGTGAGTCCATTCTGCGTCTTTCTCTCTCTGACTTATTTCACTCAGCATAACAGATTCCATATATACATCCATGTATAGGAAAATTTCATGACTTCATCTCTCCTGACAGCTGCATAATATTCCATTGATACACATAGTTTTTACACCACATTCATAACCAATATTTCCTGTTACTGCCTTTTTTAAGTAACTATTGTCGGGCTAGAGAGTTGTATAATATGTAGAGTGCTTGCCTTACTTTGGCCTACTCAAGTTCAATCCCCAGTACCTCTTATGTTTCCTTAAGCCCTGTCATAAGGTATCTCTGAGCACAGAGCATGGAGTAAGACCTGAGCATCCATAGGTATGTTCCAAAAACTAAACAAATAACTGAAATAAATTAATTATTATTTGTAAGATTGTTTTTAAACCATTCAATCTGATCTTACATTTATCTTGAAGGTAAAGCTATATTTAATGCAGGCAAGAAAGAACTGGCTTTTGGTCCATTACTTCAGTCAATGTCACGAATCAGTGAATTTAGACCAGTTGTTACAAAACTTATTTGGTCTACGAATCTTTATTTTTGTTTGTTTGTTTTTTTGTTTTTCAGAAGAAAAGAAATAATCAACAATGCATTTTAAATCTTTTTGTTTGTGTTTTGGGGAGGAGTGTTGCTTTTGGGGCCACACCTGGTTGTGCTAAGGGGTTACTCCTGGCACTCTGCTCAGAAATCGCTTCTAGCAGGCAGGGAGGACTATATGGGATGCCGGGATTTTAACTACCATTGGTCCTGGGTTGGTCGCTTGCAAGGCAAACACCCTACTGCTGAGCTCTCTCCTGCCACTTCCTTTTTTTAACTTTATTGATTTGATTGATTGGTTTTTGGGAGCCACACCCAGCGGCGCTCAGGGGTTACTCCTGACTGTACTAAAAAATCTCACCTGGCAGTCTGAGGGACCATATGGGATGCCAGGAATCGAACCAGGCCCCTCCCAGGTAGGCCACATGCAAGGCAAACGCCTTACCGCTGTGCTCTCTCTCTCTCTCTCTCTCTCTCTCTCTCTCTCTCTCTCTCTCTCTCTCTCTCTCTCCCCCCCCCCCCAGTAAACCTGGTTTATTTAAAAGGAATTTCCCTCAATTGTTCCCAGTGACTGCTGTTTCCATCCCACCCAATCATTAGAGTGCATCTCAGAGAAACAGGCAGAATTGTCTACTTTAGAAGACATTTAAGCCACATAAAACTTAAGGCAGCCCTCAAAATAAAAACAATGTATTGCTTCTTTAAAGTCTTTCATTCATTTGCCATTGTTCCACTCCAGCACATTTTTCCCACTTTATTTGTAATGTCTTACCTTTGTACAGTATTTGAGTACTTTCTATAGTTTCTTCAGTTTTCTTTCAGATATTTGTTATAAGGTTGCATTGAGGTTTATACATACAGTTCTATACATGTGCCCTATTACCGTACATTTCATTCCAGAGCCACATGTTTATTCTCTCCTTTCTCTCACTCTATATAATGATGTATTATTTTTATTATTAGGTGAAATTTAATAGGATACCTTTAACATTTCGTGCAAGGTTTAATTTGGTGGTGATTAGTTGTTTTAATTTGGGGGTTACCTAGGAAATTCTTAAGTCTTCCTTCTTCCCCAAATTATTGTCTAGCAGAATAGTGTAGTCTCTATTGAAATGCCTTTCTCAGAATTTTGTATATCTCTGTATGGTTTCTGTGGAAAAGTTATTTTATAATCTTATGGAATTTCACTTACATGTTATTGCATCTCCTAGGTGCAATTAGAAGACTTTATTTAAAGTATACCTTAGATTATGTCTGGCTTTATTTTATATGGCAATCTGATTATTTTTGATTTGGATGTTACTTTTCTTCTCCAAATTAAGGAAGTTCACTGCTTTAAATTTTTGTATGGAGTTTCTATCTATATATTTTTCTACTGCAACCCTTATAAATATTTGCCTAATTTCTATTTTAACATGTATAATAACTTATATGCATCAAATTGAGTCACCCATTTCTTTGGTTTACTAGGTAGCTGTTATCACAGATCTGTAGCTTTCCAGGTATAATTTAAGGATATTTATTTACTCAGGACAATTTGGTGTCTCATCCTTTACATAGTAACAATCCTGCACTGTTTATGTAACTGGAAATCCAGTGCCAATAGAGGATAGAACTACGAGAGTGGAGAGTGGAGATGTTACTATTAGAATGTTCTACAAAATAAAGCCTGCCAAGAGGTTGGAAGTCTTTGAATTAATTGGGTAGAAGACAAGATCAGCAGCACCCTCTTAGTCTTGGCAGGATCCATAGCCAGGATGTTCCCGGTGTATCAGATTCTCAGGTTATCTCTGTTGTGGTCATGTCCTATGCTTTAGGTTCTGCTGTCAAACCCTTCCAGAAGGGTGTACAGAGAAACAGAGCATAGGTCCATTCATTTGAATGCAATTATGGCAAAGAAGGGACGACTATGACAATGATATTTGGAAAGGATCCCTCTAGGCAAGAACTGGGTGCTGAAAGGGGGTAAAGCGATATGCCTGATACATCTTCAGTAACAATATTGCAGACTACAGTGTCTAAAAGAAAAAAAAGTAAATAAAAAGAAAAAAATATCTGCCATAGAGGCAGATGGGGAAATTGGCACAGGGAAATTGAGGACATTGATGATAGGAAATGAGCACTGTAAAGGGTGTTGGCCTTTATATGACTGAATATAAATTAAAAATATTAATTATTAAAAATTAATGCATGATTGAAAAGGAAAAGGAAAGCATTCTAGGAGCTATAGATTTGCATTTTTGTCAGTACAAGGCCATTAGTAACAATAGGCATATTAGTAATGGTAATTCTCTAATTCTATTCATGCATTCAGTAAAAATAAAATTTCTTCATTAAAGTTGTTTACTGCAAAAACATGATATGTCAATAATAGTTTATCATTGTTTCTTATATCTTACTGTTAACCTATGAAACCTGTTGGAGGCATGAGGACTCTGCAGCTATGTGGTTTCTTTCCTTGTTTCTATTTGATTATATCTGCGGTCTACTTCCCTTTCTATTTGAAGTCTGCCTACCTATCTAGATTTATTAAAAAGTATCTCTCAAACTTGTGAGAGAAAACATGCTTGGGAAAGAGCTGATTTACATGACTGCACACCTCATGAGAGCAAAATATATTTTTTCCAGCCCCATTCTTCCAACTTCTACCCCACTGATTTAAACACAATGCAAAATAGACCTTGAATGATATTTTAATGTTTATTCCATTTTCTCTTTCTTCCCAATAGCTCCTTGAATTAACACAGAAAATACCAGTGCTATTGTCTTAGCCATTTGGGGGCAGGTATATTTCATAATTAAACTACTTGTAAAATAAACCCACAACAAAACAACAACAAAACCATATTTGTTCTGAACAAGGGTATATGCAATTCAAGTTTATCCTAGGGACACATTGGCCTTTAAGCAATCTAACTAAACTAATAATATTGGGGACTTAAAGAACAAAGCCCTCGCGAATTCCAAGATGAATGAAAAGTGTGTTTAAAACAATATCAGCACCATTCCATGGAGTATGCATTTGGTATTTGCATTGTAAGTCTGAAATTTATTACAATTTGAAGAGGTTTACCCAGAAAAACAAAAAAAGCAGTTTCAGAATCAGCAAAAGAAGAGTGGATTTCTGGTTTTTTTTTTTTTTTTTTTGGTTTTTTTTTGGGGCCACACCCGGCAATGCTCTGGGGTTACTCCTGGCTGTCTGCTCAGAAATAGCTCCTGGCAGGCACAGGGGACCATATGGGACACCGGGATTTGAACCAACCACCTTTGGTCCTGGATCGGCTGCTTGCAAGGCAAACACCACTGTGCTATCTCTCCGGGCCCGAAGAGTGGATTTCTATGATGGTTTCTCTGTGATTTTTGCCACACATTGTGTCCCCAAGAAAAAACTCAGTGGTAAAGGCCTTCAAGGGAGACAGAATTGAAGAAGAGAAAGAGAACCCAAACTTTCCCCAGCCCCTCCTGTCTGCTCAGTGCCAAGTGCTTCTTGCTCTTACTTCTAGTCTTTAGTAAGGGTTTTTGTCATTCCCTCAACCTCAATCTATTTGGGTAATTTAAAAAGACAAACTGTCTACCAATTGATTTCTAATTGATAGAAGACACTGCTTTTCTGCCTTTTCTTCCTGAATGTCCCTGGGGGAAAAATAAAATAAAGAAAAAATCAAATAGTGAACTTATTGGGAACTTCCAAAAGAATTAATTTTGGTCAGTTCCTTTTTCCTGGCGACAGCTGGTTGCCTTGAACAAATTAGTAGCTGCTGAGGTGGGTTGGATTTTTTTTTTATCTGATCCATCAGTGCTGATATCTTTAAAAATACATTTAATGACACCACACTTCCAGTATTTGAATACCATCACCATGTAGTTAAGCAGGCACTCCCTGACCAAATGAGGAATGAATTGCAACTCTGCAGGGATCATGAAATACAATTCACTACATTGCAGTCTATTTTTTTACCCAGGCACGACACACAGTGTAATTTTTTTTCTTTTGATTACATGATGTCAGTGCATACTCCATCGCCTCCTGTATAAATTGACACTTGACAGGCCTCGTGCAAATTTATCTGAGACTGCACTAGCTCAGTTATTGTTTCTGAGCTTCTGAGAGCAGTGGCAGGAATGGGAGAGTTTGGTTTGATTACCAGGCTGAAAACCTTTGAGGGAGCCAAAGTTACTCCCTTTGCATAAGTCTTCACATCAAAAGCCTCTACTTAATTGCCTTTAGAAACTTCCCACCTTCAGGGGCAGTAACCATGGTTCTTAATGGCTTTGAAAATGAAAATATGTATTCAATCACAGTGGATCCAGAGCATAGCAAACACATGCTGGCCTCAACAGATCACATTTCTAAAGATGGAATTGGTCAAAGTTGATTCATTCTTGCTTAGGAGTTACAGGAGGGCTTAAAAACTATAAACATCCAAATGCTATTGCATCACAGCTGCCTTAGTGTGTGTGTGTGTGTGTGTGTTTCCGTGTGTTTCCGTGTGTGTGTGTGTGTGTGTGTGTGTGTGTGTGTGTGTGTGTGTGTGTGTGTGTGTAATGGTAAAGGATGAGAATTCCAAGCAAAAAAGACAAAGCAACTGTGAAAGAATTTCTATTTTAAAGAGTACCACTCTGACTCAAAACATTTTATTTTTCTTCTCAGTAAAACTTCTCTCCACATAATGTGATCTCTAGGTCTAGACCCAGGATTTGTGATCATTATTAAGATAAACTGCCCTGTTGAAAATCCACAAAAAAGACTATAAAGATACCTCAAAATGGGCCAGAGATATAGCACAGAGTTAGAGTGTTTGCCTTGCATGCAGCCAATCCAGAATGAACCTTGGTTCAAATCCTGGCATCCCATATGGTCCCCACGCCTGCTAGGAGCGATTTCTTTTTTTGTTTGTTTGTTTTTTGGGCCACACCCATTTTATGCTCAGGGGTTACTCCTGGCTAAGCGCTCAGAAATTGCCCCTGGCTTGGGGGTACCATGTGGGATGCTGGGGGATAGAACCTCGGTCCTTCCTTGGCCAATGCTTGCAAGGCAGATAGATACCTTACCTCTAGCGCCACCTCTCCGGCCCCAGGAGAGGAGCGACTTCTGAGAGCAGAGCCAGGAGTAACCCCTGAATGTTGCAGGGTGTAACACAAAAACAAAAAATCAAAATCAAACAAACAAAAAAATCAAAATGACAATAAGTGTACACTAGCTTTCCCAATAAGGAAGTATTATGGACCTCTTTTTTTATTCGAGGATATTCAAAGCAAGAGATAACTGATAATCATATAAATGGGGCCTATGGTACAAGATGAAAGGACCAAACAGTAAGATAGAACAGAGGTAGGGTGTTTGGCTTGCATGCAGCTGATCCAGGATGAACCGTGCTTCAAATCCCGGCATTCCATATTGTCCTCATGCCTGCCAGGAGCGATTTCTAAGCACAGAGCCAGGAGTAACCCCTGAGTCTCTGAGCACTGCAGGGTGTAACTCAAAAACAAAATACCAACAAACAAAAAAATTCAAAATGACAATAGAGTGTACAATAGCTTTTTCAATAAGGAAGTATTATGAACCTCTTTTGTATTCTAGGATATTCCAGGGAAGGGACAACTGATAATCAGACAAATGGGGCCAATGGTACAAGATGAGAGGACCAAAATGTAAGCTAGGAGTACACGGAAAGGAAACAAGTTGAGACAGGTATCATGTTCAGACAAAGTTTGGGAAACACCACCCTAGAATATCTTCCTACAAATCAGTGATTATACTCACTTTGTTCTTACTTACCATGTAGAAGAACACCAAATCATTGTTGTTGAGTAAAAAATCTTTTTAGCATTAGACTTGACAAAAATCAAAAAATGCATATATTTTTATCCCAAAGACCTGCTGTGAAATATGAAGAGATTTCCATGATGAAAGTGTGACTTCCATGATGAAAGGTTCCTGGGTCACTCTGACTGAATGAATAGCCTGCCACTGAGATCACTCAGTGAATTCAAACCACTTTCAGAAAAGCCACATGTTACAGCACCTAAGCATAATTTAGCAAAGGGTGGGAGAGCAGAACCTGGACTCCAGGGCAGGCACATCCACGCAAAATCCCAACTCCTTTCTCATTGACTTTGTGAAGTTAACCAAGTCAATTAACTTTTAGAATCAGTTTCCACATAGGCAAAATAAGGTTAAAAATGACCTCAGGTAAGCTAAGAATTATAGGATATAGTCCATGATTATCTGGAACAGGAGACAATGACATAATTGTCCCCACTTAAGACAATTTACACTTAGGAGTAATCTTGTTTATGCAATGGAGCTTAGATTGTCATGAGTCAGAGGAGACTCACAATGGCATGACACTTTCACATATGCAGTTCTAGAAATCATAGCATGCAGGCAGCTGACTATGATTTGATCTCCAGCTGTGTACATGGTTCCCCAAGCACTGCTAGTGAACTTTGTACTTTGTAGCACCCTTTAAGAATTTGTAGTCTTTATATTTTTTCTCTAAAAAGAAAGCCTCCCAAATTGCTAATTCCTGTATCTACAAAAGTGTGGATCTGTCCCCAGGACTCACTATAATAATGAAGATGTCTTTATTTTACAGCTGAAAAAATGAAAGAATTAGCTTAACCATGAACATATTCTTTAAATTCTTGGACCTGCCTCAAGCTTCAGCTTCTTTAAAGTTCCAAGTCTTACCCCAATACCCTTCACATCTCTCACATCCTCCAGGATAGAAAACATAATCAGGGAACAAAGCAAACTGGGGACTGTTTAAGCTACATCTAACCAATAACCATAATAAAAGAGTTCATATTTTAGTCTAAGTGGTAGATAATTTTCACTTAAGTATAAATATGAAATTTTGTCCTAGACTAAAGAAAAAGCCTTATAATTATACAGTTGCAAATTATTCTGTTAAGAAAAGCAGGTCTAAATGATCTCCTTCCAGCACTTAATGAATTCAGCCTCTTAATGAATTCCCAAATTGCAATGTCTTCCCTCATTTCACTTTTCTCTTGCAATGGTAGAATTATGTGACTGTTGGAAAGAAGAGTGATGCCCATATAATCCTTCCAGAATACTATTTATTTGCCAAAAAAGAAAAAAAAATTAAAGAGAGGCTAGATTGTCTTTGATCAGCGGGAATTAGTTGCAAATGCTCAATAAAATAAAAGCTAGATTTGACTCTCATATGTTTAGGACTTCAATGATGCAATCACCCAAATTTAGAATTTCTAAGGTTGCTTTGTTCAGCTCCTTTAGCTCGGTTCCCATGTAAATGTTTGCTCTCAGGGCAAAAACATGAAGCATCTGGATGGAATCTATTCTGGCTTCAGGAAGACAAAATGCCAACCCTATAGAAAAACTGTCCATCTTTAAATTAAATTCAAATCCACACAGCTTGCACCCTAACCAAAGTCTGTTTCTCTACATCTTTATAAACGACATGATTTAAATCATCTGTGTGGTGATTTCTTTCTTTTTTTTTTTTCCTGTTCTTCACAATCTTTTGGAGTAAATGTGGTGCTTGTTAACATGAGGAATTGATAGTTTGTTGCCATTTTCCATGGTCTTGACATTTGGAAACGTTTGTGATTAATAAAGGCAGACACGAGGAAACAAATTTGATAACTGCTTTTAAGGAATAAAGATAGAATATTAAAACAGGATTCAAAAGACATGCCCTTATCCCAAATCTAATAAATCTGGAGCTTGAAATTTTTGATTAACTATCTGTCATGTCTGGCAATCTCCTGCTGCATATATAGAGGAACTTTTCATTCCCACTTCCCTGCATTTCACACACAATATCATACTAGACAGAAACCAGTGACAAATTAGTTCACTCATGTCCATTAATTCCAGCCATTTGGAAAAAACAGATAGTCCATACTCAGCAAAATCACAACACAGTCCAAGTCTGGTATGTCTTTCTTTCCCTTATGTCAGCTTCTTCCATTTTATCACCAGTAGAATTACTTAATTTACTTCTGTTGGCCTATGGTCCTATAGGATAACCCATCATAAGTGTGGAATCTGCTGCATTGGGAGAGAAACATTTTTGACTGTGGTTGTTTCTTCATGTCTTCTCACATCAACCAAGAGAGGCTTTCTAATCCAATGTCTCATCTTGCACAGGCATCCTCTAAAAAGTCTCATACAAAACTGGCCTTGCAGATAAACATGAGTCCCCTTGACTCTCATTTGTGTGGTATTGAAATGATTTCCATGAGAAATATTATTAACAGTATTGCAAACCACAGAATTAATTTAAAAAATTAGAGCTCATCATAAAAAGAAATGGTTTATCCAAGCTCTGCATGATCATAGAAATATACTCACACAGCATTTAATAATGAAGTCAAGTGGAAAGGGGTGAGACTTTCAGATGTTTTTAATAATAGTGCCTTAACCCAAAGGAAGTGATTCCAATATGGAAATATTAAGTAGAAGAGAGAATAAAGTAATCTAGTAGGGCCCTATGAGGCAGAAAATCAGTGGTGCTTTTCAAGAAGCCTTACTCTCAGGAGGATATCTGTCTACGCTTTTACAGAGTTTAGCTATTGTGATTACAAAAATATATTATTACTGAATTAGAGATGATTTTTCAAATTTTCTGCAGTAACCTTGGAATCCTGGGTAGCAGCATTAGAAACAAACTGGAGAAAGGAAGATGGTGGGGAAGTGGGCCTGAGAGACCCTGAGAATATTGAGCTGGCTTTCACCTTGTAGGTCCACTTCTATTTTCTTAATAAATATGGATTGCTTTATTTGTAAGTTAGTATCTTGATAGGCTACCAATTCTATGCTATCTAGGTAGGCTAATAAAATTCAGGAATATGGAAGAAAAAATCAAAGCCACTCTGTTTCTCCCTAGTCCAAATCCTCTGATTCTAATTCCCTGTTACTAAAGTTTATCTTACACTTTACAGCTAAGTCTTTTTCAAAGCTAAATAAAACAGATATTTGAAAAACCCTATTTCCAGGTTTCTAAAAACTTCCATGCCCCTTAGAAAAATTTTCCTGGCTGTAGTTACAGCTATCTATTTAGTATACAAAACTATTCTGGGTAGCAATAGAACAATCAGCTACATAAAGCACTTAGAAAATCTAATGTGGGGCCAGAGTGATAGGGCAAGATAGAATATTTGCCTTGCACACAACTGACCCAGAACGGACCTGTGTTCGACCCCTGGCATCTGGCATCCCATATGGTCCCTCAAAGCCAGGAGCAATTTCTGAGTGCATAGCCAGGAGTAACCCCTGAGCTTCACAAACAGAAAAGAATATCTAATGTGTAAAATTGGAATCATAGAAATAAAATGACCTTAAGCATCATATATTACAAACTAGTCTCAAGAAGACAAAAATATTCTTTTAATCAATTTTTAGGCAATGTTGGTAGAATTAGGAAGACAGTATAGAAGGCAAGAAACTTCTTTTGCATGCTACCTACCCTTGTTCTTATAGTAACACTGCATACAATCTGCTGTGTACCTCCTTGGCTTATTTCTGAGCAAAAATCCAGGCATAACACCTGAGCACTGACAAGTGTCACCACAAAGTAAAAAAGTCAAACAAAGGAAAAATAGAGTATTGTAATAGAAGTTAGAGAGGATAGTACAGAGCATAAGACACTTGCTTCAAGTGCCACCAACCCTGGTTTAATCCCCAGCACTGTACCTGGTCCTCTCAGCATTGCAGGAGTCATTTTTGAGCACAAACTCAGGAATAGCCCCTGAGCACCAATGGACTGCTTACTACTAATCTTCCCCCAAATAATAATTAAAGAAAAAAAGAAAGAAAAAGGAAATATATTCTTATAAAAATTTGGAGGTTTACATTGACTACTCAGCTACCTCCTCAACTACACACACAGTTTTGAGAAAGGTAAAAGCAATTTTCCCATCCTAACTTCAGTGTTCCCATAAAGTGGAGTCAGCTTAGGAATGGCCTAAATTTTCATTGACTATATTTATTTCTAGCTTACTTATGGTGAATGCTTAATATAGAAAGTAAAGAAGGAGAACCATCCCTTGACAATATCGGGGTAGAAGGGCTCAGGGCCAAAGGTCACGGTTAAGTTTTAAAATAACCTGCCTCCACATGAATTATACAAGCCCTATTTTCTCATGGGTGAAACTTTGAAGAACAGAAGGAGAGCGCGTGGATGGAACTGCAACTGTGAGCTGCTTCTGCGTCCTGAACATTTGTTCTTCTCCCTGTTGTGTAGGTGCTGCCCACTCTGGAACATGTTTCTTAGCACTTTCCGCCTACACCCATCCTTGCCTCCTTCAGGAAATAGACTCACTTAGCAGTGCCTAATGTGATGAAAATCCAGCCTTACTTATGGGCATCATTTCCTCCTATTACACAACAAATGAAGACAAAAATGCAGAAACTGTTTTAAAGACTGCTGTAGCAGTTCCAAACACAAAATAAAATACTGTAAATTATCATTTAGTTGGCTGGCAAACAATTATAACAACAGAAACCGAATGCATTGTTTTGCACATTTTGCATTCTTCCTTTGAGAGAGACAAATGGCAAATAAACAAGCTGTCATCAAGGATATATTCAATAGCCAGACACAGCCACAGGTTCAATGGCAATTGGGACTCCATATTCTGAGATATCCAAAATCATTCTTATGAAATTGTATCTGTTTTCTCACTTGTGGACTTCAGGTTCTTGACCACAAAGTCAATATATGTAGAAAAAATTGGAGGCATTTTTTTTTGTCTTTGAAATCTCTAAGTTTTCAAATTATATTTTCTTAGCAAGGGTACTTAAAACTTCTTCTGATATATGGGTTTCTATTGTGAATTTTGCATTAAACTACTAAACTCTAAATGTTTTCCTCTCTTGTTAATAACTATATTATTATACATGAAGCATTGGTAAATAGGGTTGGGATTCCATCTTATTCCTAGAGCAAAAACCCAGCAATAGAGCTAAACTTTTTTAGAGAGTTAAATGGGTATTTGTGAGTGGAAGAGGTCAAATATCAGGCAGGTTCTGGACCCTTGAGACCACATTTTAACACTCCCAACTCTATGTCTTTCTTCTTAAAAACCCACTCTGGAGAGTGGGTTCTTTCTTTTTTTTTCAGAGCAAGAACTATTGTCTTTTTTAATAATTTGTTTTATTTTTATTTTTAATTATATATTTATTGAAGCACCATGATTAGAAACATGTTTATAGTTAATTGGGTTTCAGTTATAAAAAAAAAAAGAACTGTTTTCTGATTCTTAAACATCATTGTTTTCTTTCCACATGATTAAATCAAGGTACTGAACAAAAAGTAGCATAGTATTTTAACTTTATTTGGAATTGCATTTCATGTCATGGTTTTTCCTTCATCCTTCACAAGTAGCATTAGTCACTCACACTCACTTAAGATAAAAGTAGCTGGCACATGGTTATTCTGCCAAAGGCTTCTTCCAACACACATTTAAAAGTTCCTTTTATTATCCATCATAGGTTCCTTGGGAAAACAGACTCTGAGATTTCTTTCAGGAGATTTATTGGAAAGTGCATTCCGGAATAGACCCGGCCAAGAGAGAAGAACTGGCTGAGCGGAAGTTGAACTGTGATCCAGTTGCAGAGGAGACCTCTGCCATTTTTATTAAGAGCTCTGGATCTAGACAGACCCTTTCAAATCATCCCAAATCAGGCAGAGGTCCTTGTTTATGTATCTGACTTCTGTACAGTCATAAATGCATATGGGCTGCCTTTGTAACAATTTTGTTCGGTGTACAATTCTGAAAAGGGACTTAATTATGGGCCATTGCTGGTTATGACATGACATGAAAAAAACTAGTCATCTTTCCAAAGGAGAAGCAGGGGGAGTACACAGCATCTTCTTCCTTCTACTCCTCACAGGCAATTTGCCTTTTATAGAGAGCTCTTCCAATCTGAAAAAGCCCATTCCTGTATTGATTTGGTGACTGTCTACCAAAACTTTTTAAAATAAAAGGCATCCACTAACTGCAGTTGGTTTTTAATTTTTGCTTTTGTTTGTTTGGGATTAGCACATTGCAGTATACAGATCTAATTATAGGTTCTGTACTCGAGGTACTCAAGCAGCATTTGTGGTATCAGGAATCGAACCCAGGTTGATCAAAATGTCTAACTTTAAATAGTTCAGGGCCAGTGTCTTACTTACCTGCTTTACTATTGCTCTGGCCCCAGCTACAGCTGTTTTTACACTTTGATGGTTCTCCTTTTCTCCTTCGGCATTCATTCTAGGTCCCTCTCATCCTGTTTGTTACCATTTGGGTTCATAAATAAAACGATAACCATCTCTCTTTTATTTAAAGTAAAAAATATAGTTTTTATTGGGAAGGACTAAGAAAGGAGGGAGAGAATTAAAGACAGTAATGAGTAGCACACTCAAGAGAGCTCAAATTTCTCTAAAGGTAGAGAGAGACCTGGTACACAGCCAAGCATGAGAGAAGGAAACTCCACATCTTAAGAGGGGAGATGCATAGACATGTGCTTGGGTGCCATGTACTCAGGTAACGCATGCGCAGCAAATTCCTTCTGTGAATGTGTCTTTCTTAGGCTTGGGTATGATTTTGTATAATCCAGAATGATCTAGTATGTTCAAGTTTGATGCAGTATGATCAAATAGGTAAGGATCCGGATGCCAAGTCATGCTTCTCGGCTTCATCCATTGCCAAACTCCTCCTGTCCTGATTGTGTAACTGTAATCTTACCTTTTCTAAATGACTAGGATGATTTATTCTGGACACCCTAGTGACTCTATTCCTTTCCTGCTGCTTTCATGGTACAAACACCTCAAGGTATTTGATTGGGAGCTCATAGTGCAGTTTAATAGGAAACTGACAATTTCCTATGATTGAATAATTATATTTATGATATCTCGACAGGACACTTAGTCTTCTTTTTCTGGGAATCAAATTTTTCAAAACCTACAGAGCCTTTAGTGAGAGAAGTAATAAATTTCCCCCAAAGTATGGCTGAGTATGATTATAACAGAATCATGCATACTTACAGTCCTTTATTCTTGTTTTTGTTTGTTTGTTTTTGCTTTTTTGAGTCACACGTGGTAGTGCTCAGGGGTTACTCCTGGCTCTGTGCTTAAAAGTCGCTCCTGGCAGACGCGGGGAACCATATGAGATGCCAGGATTTGAGCCCCCATCTGTTTGAATCAGCTGCATGCAAGGCAAATGCCCTACAGCTGTGCTATCTTTCTGGCTCCACAATCCTTTATTCTTAAGTCAAATATTTATCCTATTGGTGGCAACAATCATAGCTGAATATATACTACAAACTTGAGACATATTTCTCTTCCTTCTATAGAATAATTTCTTTTTCTTTTTGTTTTCTTTGTTTGTTTGTTTCTTTGTTTTGGGGGCACACCAGGTGATGGTCAGGGGTTACTCCTGGCTATGTGCTCACAAATCATATCTGGCTCGGGAGACCATATTGAACACCGGGAATCGAATTCATGCCTGTCCTAGATCAGCTGCATGCAAAGCAAATGCCCTACTGCTGTGATATCACTCTGGCCCCCTTATTTAAATATTTTTTGGCTTCTATCAAATAATTCCTATTATTTTACCCCAGGTTGACCTTCAAAGAATCATTCCATCAATCCGTATAACCATATTATTTATGATAGAATCAAACCAAATCATGGTTGTGTGCTATTGCCACATCTTCTTTACTGTCTTGAGGTCCCATACGATCCAGCTATACCATTCCTAGGGATATACCCTAGGAACACAAAAATACAATACAAAAATCCCTTCCTCACACCTATATTCATTGCTATGCTATTTACAATAGACAGACTCTGGAAACAACCAAGATGCCCTTCAACAGTGGTGAGTTAAACAAAGAGTGGTGAGTGCAGTTAGAGAAATAACTACATTGAGAACTATCATAACAATGTGAATGAATGAGGGAAGTGGAAAGCCTGTCTAGAGTACAGGTGGGGCTGGAGTGGGGAGGAGGGAGATTTGGGTTATTGGTGGTGGGAATGTTGCACTGGTGAAGGGGGTGTTCTATACATGACTGAAACCCAACTACAATCAGATTTGTAATCAAGGTGTTTAAATAAAGATATTAATATTAAAAAAAGAAAAGTTTCTTTAGCCTGATTTTATCTTAAGTTTAACCTATTTATCCAAGAGTCCATGCCACAAGATCAAACTTTCTAACCTTAAATAGCACTGGATGAAACCTGTAGGAAGGAAAGGTAAACCTATAATCAAAATGTTAGTCTATTTTCTGGATTCGACAAATTAGTTTGCCTGGAACCTAGAGTTGGTCTTATGCCAGGAAACTTCAGGGGTAGGGTCTCCTTATATTTAGGCCAATGCTTTTCCTTTCCATGTCCCTCATATTTTGGTGGACCTATGCAAACAATAATTGCCACTCTAACACCGTTTTCACTGTGCTCCTTTGACTCTAATCCTTAAGAAAAGCAACCCACTTAAATTTTTGAGGTTAACTTAAACTAATATGCATGTGCATGGAAATATAAAAAAAGTACTTTGCCTTCAATGTTTAAGAAGTTACATAAGTTTTATGGCCTTAGATTGCTTTGTGTGCTGCTAAGAAGTATTATGCACTACAATCTGGGGACTTGAGGAACAAAGTAACAAAGTAAACATGGGTTCTGTTTTATTTTTCTTAATGTTCTTTGGCTAAAAGTTCAAAGTTAAGATATCAGCAATGGTACTACTGAGAATTCTGTTTATGAGTGATTGTCCTTCCACTGTAACTTTGCTTTGTCCTCTTTCTTTGCATTTTTGTTCTCATAATTAAAAATAAAAAATTAATAATAAAAATGTTAGTCTATTCTTATCAGAATAAATATGTACCATGTTTGAGGTAAAAATAGCTTCAAATAATTAAAGTTTAGTTTCCCCCCAAAAATTATGCTTCCTTCTCAGATTGCTTGTCTATAATGTTTATTCACTGGCCAAACTCCACAGGGGCCTTTTTCAATTTTATATGTATGTGTATATATTTATATATGTGTGAGTGTATAATTTTATAAGATTTTCTGTATTGTGTATTATGATCACAAACTGATCCTATTACAGAGATCTATCTTAGCTGTTCTATGACACATACTTGGTAGTTTTTTATGTTACTTGGCCAATTAGAATATATGATAAGATCCCAGAGGAATATTCAAATGAGATAATTATGGTAATTATACACAAAAAGACTAAGAAAAGACACAAAGACTTAGAAAACTTAAGCCAATATCACCTTTCTTTTTTTCTTTTTGCATGTTCTACCCTATCCTTGTGACCTCAAATTCAATAACCAAAATTCTTGGACTGTTTTAATATTACTAATAATTATTATATAGGGATCTATCTTTAATTTTTTTATATACAACATTTGGTGGTTAGCTATAAGAAACAACCCTTGTTGAACCATTAAACGAATCTTGGAGCTATCATTACTGAATCTGATTGCTGTGGTGTCATGGGGTCATTCTTTGCAAGGTCCCAATATTTTTCTTTTCTAAAGAGCTTTATATCTGAGAATTGTCCTAGTTTTGGAAATTGATGATCATTATGGAAAAGATGATTTTCTCAAGTGAGAGGTACTTCTATCTACTAATCATTTGTACTTATTTGATTATATTTTGCTACACTTACAGATAAGTCCTAAATTCAGTCTCCAATTTTCCATGTTTTGGCTATAATAAAGAAGCGTTTCTGTGCTGCCTCAACTTCCTTGTTTTATACTTTTAATTTTGGTTTATCAAAATATGATTAAATTTTTGGAGAGTTTCATAAGCAATGTTCACGCATCCCAGCGGCCTGGGTTGAACACACTTGTTCAACCAGGATGTGTTGGCTCAGTATTTGGGTTCTGTGATGCAATTTTACTTGGACCCAGCATTGCTGAGTCTACCAGGTCTATGCTCAGAGATGTTGATGAGGAAGTCATACAGTGTGAAAGATTGAAGTCAGGGTCTGAATCATACAAAACATGTACTCTAGCCCTTTTAACAATAACATTGGGTTCAATATGATTATATTTATCTTTAAAAAGATAAACAAATTAATATGAGATCATTTGAGTAGACCCCAAACCAATGTGATCTTCATAAATAAAAGATAACTTGGACAAGAACAAAGAATAGAAAGCCATATGAAAATAAATATTGCTTACACATCCAGGAGAGATGCCTGCCACATATTTCTCCTGCAATGCTTGGAAGAAACTAATCCCAATGAAATTTTAATTTTGATCTTTTTGGCCTCTGGGTATGAGAAAATAATTCTTAGTAGTTTAAGTCATCAAATCTATCATGCTTTGTTTTAATGTACCTCACAAGCATGAACAATCTTGGGAGAAGTTTACTCTGTCAAAATTAACAGCTGAAGAGTGTTCATACTATGATCCTTGTGTAGAGGAAGAGGACTCTGGGTGGTGTCTAAGTGTTATTTGTATCACTACACCTATTAGTTTTTCTCATAAAGTCAAAAACTTATCCCATTTGCAAATAAAAACATGCATTCTACTTTTTCCAAATAAAGACTTTTATGTGTCAAGGAATTTGACTGTGTTGAGCACAGAAAAGAAAGAAAATGACTTGACTATGGGTTATCTAAGAAGTTACACCGACACCCCTAGCCCCCAAAGATGGTCATGAGAATATTTCTATTATGACCATGGAAGGAGTAAAATGAGGAAGATGATTGAGAAAGATAAGAAGAATTTTAAATAGGTCCTATCACTCACTGTCCTTGAATAGGTTATCACAGGGGTGTATGGCGGCATCATATTTCTGATATTTCCAATAAATTTAATCATGTGGAAAATATCTGTGCCTTAGGCAGATGTCAATCTTATCCATAAATCCAGGATGTGAAACTTTCTTATACAGTGGGTAGTTGTTCTACTATGAATTCAAATCATTTGCCTTCAATTTCTCACACCTATAATATGTGTTTTACTTTCCTTACTAGAGACCTCAAGAAAGCAATAAATAGAAAAAAATAAAATAAAAATTTGCTTCTACTTTTAGAAGTTAGAGTATCAGATGTTAGGAGCTTCCCACATATCTTCTTCATTCTCAAAAAAAGCAGTTCCCTTGGGATCTCTTTGAATTAGAATACACATCACCAAACTTCTATTTAATGTTGTTTCTGGATAAGATCACTCATTTTACCAAGTCTAAAAGGAATCTTCAATCTATTGAATATGTTGATGGATATAAAAGAATAAGAAAAATAAAATCTACCTGTGATTCTAAAGTTTAGTGTTCCAATTCTTTTTTTTTTGGTTTTGGGTCACATCCGGAGATGCTCAGGGGTTATTCCTGGATCTGCACTCAGAAATTGCCTCTGGCAGTTCTCAGGGGACCATATGGAATGCCTGGAATCAAACCATGTGAGGTCCTAGGTCAGCCATGTGCAAGGCAACCACCTCCCTACTGCTGTGCTATCTCTCTAGCCCCAAGTTTTATTATATTTTTACTATATAAGCTTTCCTCTAGTAGGCAGAGGGGTGCTTTAATACCTCAAGCCTTACTATAATCATTTTAACTCACTTTAAGTTATAACTCATTTTACTATATATTTCAGCATGTAAAATATAATAAATATTACTTGGAATAGATATATGCACATCAAAATTTAGGTCACATTTTGTGATTTAGGAAGGAGGACTAAGTAAATGATTTTGCTTTATATATATTAAAAATGATCAATTTTAATATTTAAAGTGTATATCATTATTTTGTGCATTTAATAGCTTACACTTCATAGAAAATTATCTTTCCAATTTTTGTAGTATTTGGGAAATTATGCAATATTCCCTCTAAGTACTATGAAACCACTCGATATTAAAAATTGAAATTGTAATACAAAACATTTTGTCACATACACTAGTATTAGAAACTAAAGGTTCTATTATTATGTATTATGTGAGTCTTCCAACAAAAAAACACAAATATGAAATATAAATAAACTGCATCAAGCACTAAACTAAACTGAACTTATTCTTTCTTAATAAAATAATAATGATATCACCATGCCTGATATTAAGTAGCCAAAGGCATAACTAAGTTCAGTGACATTTGCTGAGTTGCAGAGGTCAAGTGAAAAAACAAAATAGCCTTTATTATATTAGATGGTGACTGTTGGCAACACCTAAATTAGTAATGTCTTGACAAAGACACCAAAGATGCCTTGTTTATTATATAATAGAACATTTTCATTTATATTTTTATCTTATTTTGACTTCAACTCAATAAAACTGTTATCATTACTTTTACTAGTTTTAAATGAGCCCATATAGCTAGTTAGTGTCTTAAATTCATATTCATCACTACAGTATTTGCTTTTATGTACACTAATACCAGTGGGAAAACTAAATTCCATTAGGACAAATTTCACCTACCTGCTGGCTTCGATTCCAACAAAGTAAAGATTTGTTGGAACCTAGCATGCCCATTTGCTTACATATTACTAGTGGTTGCTTCTATTATATAATAGCAAAGTTGAGTAGACATGGTAGAAACATGCCCCATGAAAAGGAGATTTATTGTCTGACTTTCAGAGAAAACACCAGCTGAATGCTGTAGTCTGTACATAATGTTTCCCCAGAAAACCTCTGGGAATATTATGTTATCTTAAGTTGGGCACAGATGCTACTAAGCCTCTTACACTGCACTGAAAAACTCTCCAAAATAAAGAATTACTTGGCTCAAAATGTAACAGTGCTGATATTGAGAAACATTATCATCCCATATTGTTTTGGGAAATCTTCTCAAGCAGTGCTCAGGAGATCCAAGAATCATGTTCAACCAATAGAATGTGAAAGGAAATCTCCATGTGAAAGCATGAACAGACAGTGCTATTTAGGTATTGGTTCAGGAATTATAGCAGCAGTGTTCAGAGACTTCATGACTGTGCTTGTAGAAACTTCAAATTAGGAGGACCAGGTGGTATCCAGTAATCAAACTGGAGTCAATCAGATGCAAAATTAGCACCCTATCCTATATATTATATATCTCTTTACCTGTCATTCCAAATTCTTTGCAGATTCCTACTATATCTCTTGATAAAATATTTTATTTTTTTGGAGAATAAAAAACTATGACTGGCTAAATATTTGGATTAGTAGTATATGTTATCATCCCAGTGAGTTGAAGATTAACTAGAATTTTCAAAATTGAAGAAAAGAAATGACATAAAATTAAAATAGAAATTTAGAAGATTCAATTTCTAACATGCCAGAGTTCCAAGAGCCCAAAGAAATCAGGAATAAAAAATAACAATAATATATGATCCAAAACAATAACTAGAAAATATAAAGATCAAATACAAAGTATTTAAATGTGCCAGTAATGGGTTCAAAATCATCTGATCACTGGATGCTTGTAAGTCAAACGTATCTTTAGAATCAAAAAGAAAATTTGTTTCACACATTGAGTTTAATGTAAAATGCAGTTAATATCAGTTAAAGAGACTGAAGAGTAGATGAGTGGTATAAAACCTGCCTTACAAGCTTGGTGTGTGATCCCTATTGCTACCAATTTCCTATTAATCTCTTATGCACACCAGCATTCATGTATATACATAAAGAATCATGACAAGGGACCGGAGAGATAGCAAGGAGATAAGGCGTTTGCCTTTCATGAAGAAAGACAGTGGTTCAAATCCTGGCATCCCATATGGTTCCCCGTGCCTGCCCGGGTTGATTTCTGAGCATAGAGCCAGAAGTAACCCCTGTGCACTTCCGGTGTGACCCCCAAAAACAACAACAACAACAACAAAAAATCATGACAAGTATCCAAACTACATAAATCACATGAACAAAGAAATAGAAATAGAAGAAAATGTTCAAGACATTTAGATGTCTTAGGTCACACAAAATTTATCCCCTATGTATCCTACTTAAAAATCACATTTTTGTCAACAAAATATGCAGTCATAAGTAGAAAACGTGCTATCCTAGCCCAGTTAGTCAGGACAGCAGAGTCCAAAACAATTGCTCTATTATCAGGATGTAAGCTCCTAGGAGCAGTAGGAAAAGCTGTGGACAAGAGACTGACGGGGCAGCATAGTGCTGGGTAGGGCACATGTCTTGTCCACAGCTAACCCAGGTTCAATCTCTAGCATTCCATATGGTTCCCAAAACACTATCAGGAGTAATTACTAAATGAAGAGCCAGAAGCTACTCCTAAGCATTTCTGGGTGTGGCCCCAAAACAAAGCAAATAAACAAAAGTGTGTGGCACAATAATGTCCAAGCCACAAGAGATGTGATACAGCAAAGAGGAGAGGCATTCTGCAAAGTCATACAGAATTATCCAGAACTAAAGATAAATTTGTGGAAGTCATCAACAATGTTTTTCGCATGCCACTAATCCAATGTTGGTGCTATTCATAAATGAAATTGATAAAAACAAAAATATAAGCCATAAGAAAAAGAAAACTTTGATTTTTTAAATAGAAATTTAAGGATGACTTGGGATGAGTTAGCCCCTACCTATAAATGGTTCACTTAGAGAAGACTTCAGTAAATAATCTTCAGATATAAAATTGAGAAAATATCTAATTAGTATGAGAACAGGATCAAACAATTAGAAAATATATTTTTATTGTGACCAATGTGAATTTCAAATCTTCCACAAATATATTGAAGGTACAAAATGACAGTGAGTTAGGGCCATACCCACCACCAGTGTTGTCCTCCCTCTATCCCTATTCCCAGCATGTATCTCAACCTCCACACTTTACTTCCTGGACTGCTAGTGTAGCTGGTCCCTTTTGTTTATATCTTGATGTATATTGGGTATCTTGATTCTGTTATTGATGACTTTGGGTTTGGTATTTGGGTCTGATCACTTTTTATTTCTATTCAATGTTCATATGACTGTTTTGCTCCTGGCACCACCCATTCCCCTCCATTTATGAGGCAAAAGAAAATGATTCAACCCCTGTTGTTCTGTTGGAAAAAAGTCGGGGAAAGATGCTGGGAGGGGTCTTTCTAGGACCTATAAATATCAATTTAAAAGGAGAAAAGAAAAATATAAAGAGAAAAAGAGAGAGAAAAAAACAACCAGGCACTGTCAAGAAACACGACAGCAAAAATTAATATCAGCTAAGACAGCTACAACTCAAGAGGATAAAAAGTAGAAAAAAAGAAGAAAAGAAAAAGGGGGTGTGTGTGGCAGAGTTTTGTGTCTTTTTATTTTTTGGCATAAGCCCAGTAAGTAATGGATAAATTAGAAAGGGAATTTTCTTGGCCTAAAAGATACTGGGTTTCTCCACTCTTTAAATATCTTGTCATGGGAACGACACAGGCTTCAGACAGACTCTTTGACCAACCCCAAGGTCCTTTCTGTTCAAGTTATTGCTGTTTCTTCATCATCAAGATGTCATATCAACCTCGTACAGGCTGCTGCCATAGCAGTATGAAGGACTCACATGGGAGTTTAATCCTTGGTGCTGTTACAGGGTGCTGTTGCAGGGTGCTGTGTTGGTTTTATGATTAGAATCTGGAGTACAGGGTTGAATGGTCACTATCCAATCACATGGAGTCTCTGTCGAGTCCCCAAGACATATGTTCAGGATGGGAGGTACGTATTATATAAAATTTATGGGTTCATATTCCTAGTATATAAGAGATGGTTTCTACATTTAAGATTTTCCCCTGTTTTATTGTGCCTAAGCAAAGGGAACGTTGCCATATTATATTGCAGGAGCATTTTGGGATAAAAATGACAGGCTGTACAAACTCTTTGCTTTGGTTTTGACCTGAGCTTTTTACCCAAGCAAGACTTTTTCTTCTAGAATTTCTTACCAAGAAGAACAAAAACAAGCACAATTAAAAATAAATATATTTATATATAAAAAGAGAAAAAATAAAATAAATAAAATAATAATACAAAAAATAAATAATAAATAAAATAGTATATAAAGGATGGGGGAGGTTACCTTTACCTTTAGTAATAAACACACTAAGAGGTATAACTATTGAGGTATTAAACATACCAGGAAAATATAGATATCCCCATTAAGTCTTTTGAAATAGTCTTGTGAGGGGGTGGGATCCAGGGCGCATTTTCACCCACACCATGGTCTTATTGGGTTTGAGTGATGGTTTTCAGCAGTTAAAGCATTAGGTAGTGTCTTTGAGCTGAGGGTTCTTCTGGAGATGAATCCGGTAGCATGCAACATTCAACAGTGGGATGTGTGAGAAGAAGAGAAGTCATAGATACTGAGACCAACCTCCCGCCCAATAAGCCACCACCCAACTCCCAGAGTAAAAAGACATCCTCTCCGTCCCACATCTTGCAACCTGGCAAGAAGCTGCAACCACCACTCCTACAGACTCATTCTACATGGCCTTTCTTCTTCACACAATTAGCAAATATTTTGAAGTTAGATTACTAAATGATATATAGAAAATCTTTATATATTAAAGCAAGATGAAAACAGTTTGAAACTAAACTCTTCCTGGTTGGGGAATTTTTTTTTCCTTTCTCTTCTACTTTCTTTTGTTTGCTTTTTACTTATTTTTTTGTTCTTGGTTTCTGGGTCACACCCGGCCGTGCTCAGGGGTCACTCCTGACTCTTCTCTCAGAAATGGCCCCAACAGGTTTGGGGGACCACATGGGATGCGAGTATTTGAATCACTGTCCTTCTGCATCCAAGGCAAATGCCCTACTTCTATGCTATCTCTCTGGCCTCTATTTAAAATTTTTTAAACAACATTTGTTTATTTTGTCTTTTGGGGGCAACCCAGCAGTACTCAGGGTTATGCCTGGTTCTGTGCTCAGAAGTAGCTCCTGGAAGGCTTGGATGAGGGATGTTAGGATGGCAGGAATCAAATCCAGGTCCATCCTGGGTCAGTTGAGTGCAAGGCAAGTACCCTACCACTATGCTATCGCTCCAGTCCCTCCCTTCTACTTTCTAATAAACCTTCTATTTCAAAAGAAGAAATAAGATCATTCTTTTTTTTGTTTTGTTTTTATTTTTGTTTTTGGGCCACACCCAGCGATGCTCAGTGTTACTCCTGGCTGTCTGCTCAGAAATAGCTCCTGGCAGGCATGGGGGACCATATGGGACACCGGGATTCGAACCAACCACCTTTGGTCCTGGATCGGCTGCTTGCAAGGCAAACGCCGCTGTGCTATCTCTCCGGGCCCAAGATAATTCTTAAGAACAAGAAAGACATTTTATTGTAAAAGGAAAGTTCTTATAATGTGTCATATGCTGAGCTAGTATTTCCTTAATCATATAGTATTTCCTTAATCATAAATATATAAATCTTTATATTTATCTGAGTAAATACCAATATACAATGAAGGCATGAATGGTAAAATGAACCAGAAAAGAATGTATTTTAAGTATTTTTAATATTGGCCCGGAGAGATAGCACAGCGGCGTTTGCCTTGCAAGCAGCCAATCCAGGACCAAAGGTGGTTGGTTCGAATCCCCATGTCCCATATGGTCCCCCGTGCCTGCCAGGAGCTATTTCTGAGCAGACAGCCAGGAGTGACCCCTGAGCACCGCCAGGTGTGGCCCAAAAACCAAAAAAAAAAAAAGTATTTTTAATTAATATCTTTATTTAAGCACCGTGAATAAAAACACGTTTGTAGTTGGCTTCAGTTATGAAAAAAGAACACCCCCTTCACCAATGCAACATTCCCACCACCAATGACCCTGTCCTCCCTCCTTCCCCATCCCTTGCCTGCCTTCAAGACAGGCATTCTATTTCTCTCACTCACTACCATTGTCAGTGTAGTTATTTATTTAACTGAACTCACAATTCTTTGTGGCAAACTTTACAGATTAAAAGTAAATAAAAGGCACAAAATCATTAACAACTAAATTTTTATTCAGAAACACAAACTCTCAAATAATAATTGCAGTTAAAAAGAATTGTATAGAGGGGGGAAATATAAAGAAGTGGATGGAATTGTATTGCTTGCCATATAAGCTATTTAAAACTCTTTAAAACTGCTTAAAAACTATTTGAATATATTATTTTACTTTTTGTTTTTGGGTCACACCTGGCGGTGTCTCAGTTCTCAGAAGTTGCTCCTGGCAAGTTCTGGGGACCATATGGGATGGTGGGATTCGAACCAGGGTCCATCCTTTGTTGATTGTGTGTAAGGCAAAAGCCTTACCACTGTGCTATCACTCTGGCCCCTGAATATATAATTTTAAAAAGAAACTGTATAAATAAAATTGCATGCTAGTTATAATTTGCTGTTTCAATGATAAGTATCATCGATATCATTTTATTATTTCCTCATCTTATCACTAGCTCCCATCTTTTCCTTAGGTAACCTTAGTTCTATTATTAATATCAACTGATCTGTCTTTTTTATTTTGATATGTATACTCTTCAATTTTATAGCCTCATCTTTTACATATACAATAAACCCAGAGTATTCTTTTCCCCTTGAACTCGTCTTGATTTGTACTTCCTAACAATTCCACTTTCTTATGAATGGAAGATTTCAACTTTTTATAGCCAAATAATGTTCTATTATAAAGATCTACTGTTTTTTTTGTTTTTGTTTTTTGTTTTTGTAAATGGGAGCCACCCACACATTGTTCAAGGCACCCAAAGATACTATTTGTCCTAGATGTTGAAGTATGGTAGTTCAAGTCAGGAGTCACCAAAGCCATATATGCAATTATGGGATAGGGGTCGGGAGTAATAAAGTGCTGTGAAATCAAATTCAGGGCCTCTCACATGGTAGACATGTGCTCTGCCAATTGACCTATTTCTCCATCTTCTAATATTCGTATCCATTATACACTAACAGACACTTTAATTAATTCCATATTTTAGTTACTGTAAATAATGTTTCGATAAACATGGGGTGATTATAATTTTTGTGTTTATACCTTCATGTTCTTTGAGTAGACAGCCCAAAGTGAGATATCCCAAGCAAGATCATGGCAACTTCAGCTTTAGCTTTTAAAAAATTTTCTTAGTGTTTTCCAAAGTAATTGTAATAATTTACATTCCTTCGGATTCTACTATTAAAAACTAGTTCATCTATCCCTTCCTGTACTATTGTATGTTCATAATCAAATATTTTGTTTGTGTAATTATCTGCAAGTATAATACATATTATATGTATATTTCATAGATTTAAATGAATCTATTAAAATAAATGATAGTGTAATTGTTATTTTTAAGTCAAAGTATTTCCTTATTTACTGTGAAGGTGGCCACATGCTCCAAGACCAGAATATTGGAAAGGCCCAGGTCTGGAAATAATCCACAAGCACTGAAGGGGGTGAAATAGATTTAGAAATTCCAACATGCAAGCCTTCAGCTCCTAAGAAGCAGGTAGCTCAGTGGAGGAAAGCTGGAAACACAGAGAGAATTTTCCTGAGACCCAAGATTATAAAAATACCCTCAGTGTCACATCTCTAACCCCAGGTGAATGAGTCTAAAGCAGAGTCACTTAACAAAATAATACAAACCATGCTGAAAGTGAAACACATACAAGGTAATCTTCTACCTTATATGGAGATCCCACTGCCTGCCAGAACTATAGAGACCATCCCAAGGTGGAGCAGTAAGAACAGAGTCAGGAAAGATAGCTCAGGCTATTCTGAGCCTGTCCTACCCAGGTTTATATATATTTGTTTTGGGTGAAACAAGTTGTAAACAAACAGATAGGAAGAAAACAGGGATAATCTTTGCTTTGGGTAAAACCAGGTATAATCTAAAATGGAATTTTTATTAAGAAGAAACAGACCAGACCCTAGGGTGAAGAAAATGTGGCTTAAATACCAATCCAAGGTGCTATATTCAAAGATATTTCCAAACAATGAGTAACAAGGTGTATACAGAGTAGGGTAGCACCCAGTTAATACAACAATTGACTGCTAGTGGGACTGTCTACTGGATCAGTCATTTTGGAAAATAATATAATTGCTTCTTAGAAAACTAGCCATTGAGCTTCCATATGACCTAGGAATTCCACTTCTTTGCATCTACCACAAAGGTCCACAAGCTCTATTCAGAAAAAACATATTCAATGCTATGTTTATTTGTAGCCCTGCTCATAATAGATAAAGCATGAAAATAATCCAAGTTCCTGAAACAGACGGCTAGATAATGACACTATGATGCATATACACAATAGAATACTACTTGGTTAGAGTCTTTCTTTATGGTTTCAAATGTTATGCTCAGTCGTGGTTGTTGGAGTCAGTCTTCTGTATTTAGTGATCTTTTTTTTTTACAGAGATCCAAGGACAGAGTATTTTCTGATTTAATCTCATCATTAGGTAATGAGGTGGGGTAACATGCCCTTAAATCAGATTCTGGCTGTTTCCTCATTGACATAGTATCCTATGAAACTACCCTGAGCAAGTTGGTGCCAGAGTGATATTAAGGACTTTTTGGGGGGGAGTGTAATTCCTGGTGCTGCTGTAGAGAACTGTGCCAGTTCTAGGGTTGGAATCTGCAGTTCATGGTTGGATGGTTGATGTTCGATTGCATGAGGACTAAGTCGAGTCCCATGACATTTGTTCAGGGTGGAAGGCACCCCAGTACTATAAAACTTATGAGTTCTTATCCTTAGTAGATAATAATTTAATAAGCATTTAATAAACAGTAGATTATTATAATAAACATAAGATTTCCTCATTTAGTGTGCCTATGTAAAAAAGAAACGATGCCATATTAAATTGTTGGTGCACATGGGGGTAAAAAAGACACATTATATAATTCTTGTGCCCTAGTTTTGACCTGAGCTTTTATCCCAAGCAATACTTTTCTACTAGAATTTTGTAGTAAGCAGAACAAAGACAAACCAAAAGAAGTGTGGGGGGGGGAGATAGATGGAAAGGCTACCTTTACATTTGGAAAGAAACACACTAAGAGGTATAACTATTAGGGAATTAAATATACAAAGAAAATTATATAGATATCCCTATTGAGATAGTCTTGGAGTGGGTGGGACCCAGGGCACATTTTTGTCTCACACCGTGGTCTTCTTGAGTCTGAGAAATAATTTTAAGCAGTAAGGGATCAGGTAGTGTCCTCGAGCTGGGGGTCCCTCAGGAGCTGAATCTGATAGTATGCAACAGTTCAATTGGTGGTGGGTGGGAGAAAGAGGGTTGCATAGAATGAGTGAGCAGTAGTGGTAGTTGCAGCTTCTTGAAGGGATGAGAGATATGAGGCAGAGAGAGTGTCCTACCTCTTTGGAAGCCTGGTGGCATCTTAGTGGGGCAAGGGGACAGTTTTGTTTCCTAATGAGTTAAGAACTGAGGATAAAGAGGGTTAAATAGGGAGAGATAATGGATCAGAAGGGGTAAGAGGATAGAAAAGTTCTGTATTGTGGGGGAGAGATAATATATAACAGAGGCTATGTATAAGCATGAATTATTTACAAAAACTACAACTGAGAAGAACATTTACTGGCATATAAAGGACTGTAAAGGAACAACAAGTGCCCAAAGACAGCGGATCCTGAAAATTTGTCTCCAGTAGGAAGCCTAGCTTACTATGGGGGAGGATAGTGGAGAGATATAGGATAATGGTGGATGGAAATAGACACTCTGGTGGATGATATAGGGATGGAATATTTTATGAATAAAATCCTGTCAATAACAGTTTAAAAATATTCTTCCTAAAATAAAGTGTAAAGAAAAACTTTTGCTAAAGATTTTGCTTCTAATATGTTTGCAGAGAGTAGAAATTGTCAGAGAGCCCAGAAGTGAATATTTTGTTGGTTTTTATAGTAGGCAAACCTAAGTTGCTCTGACTAGACATCAATCTTATGGTCTCATAATTAATGAAAAACTCTTAAAGAAAGTTAAGGAGTATTAATTTATCATCAGAATAGTAAACAATCATTCAAAAATGTGAGTCGATAAAATAAATGGAATTTTTTATCACACTCTCAAAAACTTAATCTGATGAATCTCTACGGTCTTGAAAGTAACTACCAAGTGTTGGACAATGTGCAATATGCAAAAAGCCAAAGGTCAAAAATAAGGGTTTGTGGTTTTTTTTTGCCTTATTTCTCTTTTTTCTTCTACAATTCCTAAAATTTTAATTTTATGTTTATTGACATAGCTGTTTATCGCCTAAAAGATGTTTACTCTGTATTATACATAACCTGTAGTTAACAATGTCACTGAAATATAGTGGTCCATTCATATTTATTTAATGAAGAGATAAATGAATAAGTAAGAGTTTGAAATAGTCAGTAATAAATTTGGGTCAGATGGGCAATATGCAGGATTGAAAGTTCAACTGTCAAAATAATTTTCAGACTTCCCACCTGCAGCACTTTTAGTAAGAGTTTTCTATGTATTTCAAAGTCATTTTATTTTCTCCATGGATAAATGATTAACTCTGGGAAGTGGTGGCCTTTTGAATTTCTCAGACTGTCTATAATAAAACCGGACAGACACAAGACAGGAAAATTCATGCCAGCTATGATGATTACTACTAGTAATTTAACTTCCCTCATGAATACAAACTCATGCCCAACCTCACTGCGCATGAAAATCAATTTATAGTACATCACTGAATATGGAAGAAGCTAGAGCTTTCTATGATTTTTTGTTACCTATATTCTTCATATATCACATTAATATTTGCATAAAGGGAAGGTTAAAATTAGTTTCTCTAAGACAAGAGAAGTATGTGGAGATCCCTTAAATTTATTAATTTTATTTTCTCTGTTAATTAAAAAAAAACCTATTGAGTATCCATTATTTTCTATAATATGCCAGACTATATACTATAACATAACCTGTACTGAAGTCATGTGTGTTTTACAGTAAAATATAGAGGCCTGTGGATTGTACAATGGATAGGGCATTTGCTTTGCACACTTAACACCAATTCAGTCCTCAGAACCTCCAGCCCTGCCAGGAGTGATCCTTGAGCTCAGAATCAGGAATAAGCACTGAACAGCACTGAACTAAAAAGTTGTGAGTGTGATTCAAAAACAAACAAATTTAAAAATAAGCAAAAAAAAAACCCATACGGTTAATTTAAAACTTAAAAGGACTCTATTAACACTAAAATAATTCATTAAGAGATATATTCTCTGACATATGACCATACTCATTTGTGTTATAAAAAGAAACAAAGTGAGAGAATGGACAGTGTCTGGAGAAAAACATGTTATTGGACACAGGACTCAATACAATTGAGGTTGACAAGCCAAGGGAAGAAATGGGAGTAAACTAAAAGGAACATAAATATAAAAGTGTGAAGATTTTGAAGCACTTTGGAAGTGCTGGTATAGTAATTTTGTACAGCCAAAACAAAAACATTAATAAGATTATAAATCAAGCTATGTCAATGATAATAAACATGCTAATAAATAGAATTTAATTTATAAAATTTAAAATAATGATATGACATTTAAAAATAACAAATAGTATAAAATTTTCCATACCTTAGTTCTCAGCAAAGAAAATTTATGTATTTGTTTATAAAATTTCATAGTCACATGTCATCAAGAAATATAAAGATCCCTAGAGAAAGGTCATCATTTGCAGTTTCTTTTTCTCCTTTTAAGTTTATCCAACACTAAACAAATGGTGTATCATGCATGTAACTTGGCATCCATGTGTGACCTGAACAACATCTGTTGAACAACTGGACCAAAAAGAAAAAATAATTCCTTTCCTTTTCCTTAATTCTATAAGAGCAGTGAATAATCACTGGGAAAGCTTTTATTTCTACTATGATTGGCACTCATGAAGGCTTCATGAGCGAGTTGTACAAGCAGATGTGTACTAAACAATGCACTAGGGTTTTAAGAGAGGTTTCTACTACCTCTAGCTTTCCAGCAAGCATCTGTTGAGCAATCACTATGAATCAAACTAAATCCTGGAGAGACAAAAAGAAAAAGAAATGACCATGTCTTTTGGGAATTTTCTTTTGCAGGAAAAAAATAAAAGACTGACAGGTTTTCAATTAACCTAGCACATGATCAGGGATTTTTGGTGTCCCAATTCAAGTATGACATCTAAGACACAGCATTTGTATCACATTTTTGAACTTCTGCTCTATAAAAGTTATTTTTGAGCCATCTAAAAGTCTGAGATTTTTAACTTGGAATTTTATCAGCCCTATAACAGATTTTGAATGGAAGCTATAATTCTAATTTGAAGTGATCATTTAAAGTAGGCTTAGAAGGATAAGAACATGCATAAGAGTAAAATATTATGAGTCCAAATGAGAGTATAGCCAACAGGATATAAGTCGACCTGGGTTTGATCCCAGTAACCTCTACAGTCCCCTGAGACATGCCAGGAGCTCACCCTGAACACAGTTGGGTGTGGCCCAATACCAAAAAAAAACCATACAGAATGTTAATATTGAGTCAGAATTTAGCAAAAGAACTTATCACACACACACACACACACACACACATGTCTGGGGGCAGAGAGATAAATAGTAAGGAGATTAAGGCATCTTGCCTTGCAGGCAGCCAACCTAGACTTGATCCCTGGCACCACATATGACCCTTCGAGCAAGTGTAATCCCTGATTATATATCTGGGAGTTAGCTTTGAACACAGTTACATGTGACCACAAAACCAAAAAAAAAAAAAAAAAAAAAAAGAAAAGAAAAGAAAAGAAACAATCAAAAAGACAGGTAGTAAAATATAGTGTTTGTCTTTAGTTTTGAAAGATATTTTAGAGGTCAAAGAGATAGTTCCAGTGGATTGAGCTTAGGCTAAACATGTATAGAGAGTGGGTTTCATCCTTAAAACTGAATGGTCCCCTGAGAACCACCAGAGCAACCCGAAGACCAGAACCAGGAATCACCCCTAAGCACCTTCCCACTTGACCCACAAATGAAATGCATACATGGAAAAATTAAGTATTTTAAGGTTTAATTCTCAAGCAATCACTCTATCCTAATTCTACTATTTTTTTATAATATTCTAAAGGGAAACATTCTATGATGAATAAGTTCTACTTTATCACTATTTTAAAACCCAAAGTGACTCAAATTCTGAAAACACAAATGAATTATCTCTGGGTTTGCCTCATATGATAATTTTCAGCTGAATTACTTGGGAAAAAATCCCCTCAGAGAACATAAAATTAACTGTCACTTAGATATTTACCATTTAGAAACTTATATGTGTGTCATGCTGAAATTCAAATGTAAGTTTTAACAAAACCCTCTGTTCTACCATGTACTTAAAGATATAATGCAGATTGCTAAAGAAAGCTGACAGCAAAAAGCATGGGTAGAACTATATTGTCATTCTTCCTCAGACCTATTGAAAGCATGCACTTGCACTATTAAAAGAAGTCCCAATTCAAGTATGACATGTACTACATAGCATTTTTATTACCATTTTAAACTTCTGCTCTGTAAAAGGTATTTGTGAGATATGTAATAGTCAAATGACAGAAAATATTTGCAAAATATTATTTTGCCTAGCTAATAAAAACTTAAAACTAAAATGTACAATGAGGGTGAAAGGGATCACACATAAGTATGGCATACAGCTCAACTAAACATCCCAAAGGACCCCAACTGGATGGCCAACAGTGATCTCATGATTCCGGAGTAAGTCCTGAACAAAACCAAAAATAGTCATTCCTCTTAAAAGCAAAAATTTCACTAATCTGTTAAATTCAATAGTAAAAAAATAAACAACTTGATATAAAATGAGAAAAATATCTGAACAGATATATCTCTATAGAAAATATACAGACAATAATTAGCAAGTGAAAAATGTTCAAAATTGCATGTCCTTAAGAAGTTGTGAATTTCTTTTTGGTTGTTAGCCACATCTAGTGGTATTCAAGAACTTGCTCAGGCCTCTGTGCTCAGAGATCACTCTTACTTAGTGGTTACTTAGTGATTCCTTAGTGCTTAAGAGATGATATGCAATTTCAAGGATCAATATTGATCAGTTATGTGCAAGACAAACACCTTAACCTTTGTTCAATCTCTTATCCCCATGACTGTGAATTTAGGTAACAATAAAATACCACTAAGAGTCCATTAGAATCTGTATATCTTACATTGAAGTCAGGATGTGGAGCATCCTCTCCTTTCACCTCACAATCAAAGGGCAATGCAGGGAGCCCTGTCCTGTAAGCAGGTCGTTGTTATTGTTAAGTCTTCTCAGTGTTAAGGGAAGTCTCTTTTGAGCAGGTCGAAGTCTGAGCAGTGTAGGTCTTCCGTGGTAGAGGATTGTTTCCAGGTGATGTTATAGACCAGCCTGGATGTTTCGTGGATGGCTTTCCTGGTTCAGGGGAGAATGGAATATGCCCTTTCTTCTGAGGTCTGTGCCAGGTCGTTATGTCAATGTTCAGGGTGTAAGGTCCCTTTGCACTACAAGATTTGTGTGTTCCAATCTCTATTAGATAGGATCTTATTTGTATTTATACTATTTTCCCATTTTAATGTGCCATGCAAATAAGAAGCAATGCCACATGGTGTTATTGGCGCATATGGGGGCCATAAGAACAATTACAATGATTCCCAAGACATGGTTCAATCATAAGCATTAAACTGGGGGACTCTTCCACCAAAATTCCTTGTTAAAAAGCTCAAAAAGAGAAGATAAAAAGTGGTTAGAATCATCACTGTATAAGACAACATTTAGTAAGAATTATAGCTGTCAGAGAAAAAACACAAAATATTCTAAAGAAATACGTGTCCATTTTATGTATCTTGAAACAGTTTGGGGTTGTCACACACAATGCACAGCTTTGGACTGTGATTAGGATTGTACACTACTGAAGTTAAAAAGAGTAAACTAGGTTAGTGATGTTTGAGAGGGGGTTAGAGAGTTAAGGAGTAAAAAAGAGCTTTGTAGGGGTGTGGGAAAGGGGAGAATACAAAATAAACATTCTGTATACGGAAAACATAACATAAGAATAAGGAATATTCTGAATACATGAAGTACATGAAGTACGCGTGGGGGCTTACGCCCCCGCGCGGTTCTGTAGTTCTTGGATGCCTGGGGAGGAATTTCTCACCCCCTCCCCCCAGGGCCCGATTAACCAGGCGTGGCCCTGAAGACCCGCCTGGTGTGGGGGGAATCTTGTTCCCCTGGACTAAGTGGTCAGCCCAGGGGTCCTATGGCTAGCTGTCCTGCCCAGAGCCCCCAACATACCAGGCAAACACACCAAGAAATCCTGGCATTCGGAGTGTTCTGAGCCCAGCCAAGCCTCTGTAGTTTTTGGATGCCTAGGGAGGAATTTCTCACCTCCTCCCCCCAGGGCCCGATTAACCAGGCGTGGCCCTGAAGACCCGCCTGGTGTGGGGGGAATCTTGTTCCCCTGGACTAAGTGGTCAGCCCAGGGGTCCTATGGCTAGCTGTCCTGCCCAGAGCCCCCAACATACCAGGCAAACACACCAAGAAATCCTGGCATTCGGAGTGTTCTGAGCCCAGCCAAGCCTCTGTAGTTTTTGGATGCCTAGGGAGGAATTTCTCACCTCCTCCCCCCAGGGCCCGATTAACCAGGCGTGGCCCTGAAGACCCGCCTGGTGTGGGGGGAATCTTGTTCCCCTGGACTAAGTGGTCAGCCCAGGGGTCCTATGGCTAGCTGTCCTGCCCAGAGCCCCCAACATACCAGGCAAACACACCAAGAAATCCTGGCATTCGGAGTGTTCTGAGCCCAGCCAAGCCTCTGTAGTTTTTGGATGCCTAGGGAGGAATTTCTCACCTCCTCCCCCCAGGGCCCGATTAACCAGGCGTGGCCCTGAAGACCCGCCTGGTGTGGGGGGAATCTTGTTCCCCTGGACTAAGTGGTCAGCCCAGGGGTCCTATGGCTAGCTGTCCTGCCCAGAGCCCCCAACATACCAGGCAAACACACCAAGAAATCCTGGCATTCGGAGTGTTCTGAGCCCAGCCAAGCCTCTGTAGTTTTTGGATGCCTAGGGAGGAATTTCTCACCTCCTCCCCCCAGGGCCCGATTAACCAGGTGTGGCCCTGAAGACCCGCCTGGTGTGGGGGGAATCTTGTTCCCCTGGACTAAGTGGTCAGCCCAGGGGTCCTATGGCTAGCTGTCCTGCCCAGAGCCCCCAACATACCAGGCAAAAGCCCACGAAATCCTGGCATGTGGAGTATTCTGAGCCCAGCCAAGCCTCTGTAGTTCTTGGATGCCTAGGGAGGAATTTCTCACCCCCTCCCCTCAGGGCCCGATTAACCAGGCGTGGCCCTGAAGACCCGCCTGGTGTGGGGGGAATCTTGTTCCCCTGAACTAAGTGGTCAGCCCAGGGGTCCTATGGCTAGCTGTCCTGCCCAGAGCCCCCAACATACCAGGCAAACACACCAAGAAATCCTGGCATTTGGAGTGTTCTGAGAAACATGATACCAACAACAGAGACTGTGTGAAAAATAAAAGTGTGTTGGCACTACAGACAATGTATTGGATTGGACGATCTAGCTTGCCTGGAGCCTAGACTTCGTCTTGTGCCAAGAAACTTCAGGGGTCTGGTCTCTTTGTATTTAGGCCAACGTTATTTCTTTCCATGTCCCTCATATTTTGGTGGGCCTATGCAAACAACAATTGCCACTCTAACACCATTTTTACTGTGCTCCTTTGACTCTAATCCTTAAAAAGAACTCACTTAAAATTTGAGGTTAACTTAAGCTAATATGCATGTATATGGAAATGTAAGAAAATACTATGCCTGTAATGTTTAAGGAGTTACGTAAGTTTTATGGCTTTAGATTGCCTTGTGTACTGTTAAGAAATATTATAATGGGTTACAATCTGGGGACTTGAGGAACAAAGTAATTGTACATGGATTCTGTCTTATTTATCTTAATGTTCTTTGGCTGAAATTTCAAAGTTAAGATATCAGCAAGGGGACTTCTGAGAATTATGTTATGGGTGATTGTCCTTCCACTGTAACTTTACCTTGTCCTCTTTCTTTGCACCCTTGTTCTCATAATTTAAAAAAAAAAAGAGTCCATTAGAATTCCCAAGAATTAAAAACAAAACAAAAGATATCAATGCCAAATATTAAAAAGAATGTGAAGATAAAAAAACTTCTCTTCACAACTGATGAAAATATAGATTGGTCTAGTTGCTTTGACAGAAAGTCTGACAGTTTCTTAAAAGATAAAATAGTCCTATACAATACAGAAAATTCATAGCTATTTAGCCAATTGAACTAAAAACATATCTGCACAAAAACCTGCACATGATAACTAGCAATTTTATTCGAAATTACTGAAAACTTGAAGCAACCAATATATCCGTCAATAAAAAGAATGGATAAACAACTTGTGGGTTTTATTTACAATGGAATATTATGCATAAGAAAAATAAATGAGCTATAAGTCATGAAAAAGCATGTTAGAATCTTAAATGTATTTTTTTTCTTTAAATTTTCAGATATACCGTCTGGCTCTCAGGGCTTATTCCTAGCTCTGCTTATAGATAACTCCTAGAGGACTTGAAGGACTATATGGGATATCAGGGATTAAACCTAAATCTGTAATGTTTGAGGCAAAAGCCCTATCTGCTATACTATTTGTCTGGTCCTATCAATGTTATTGATTTATTTATTATTTTTGTTGTTTTTTGGGGGGTCACCACACCTGGCGGCACTCAGGGGTTACTTCCGGCTCTATGCTCAGAAATCGCTCCTGGCAGGCTTGGGGGACCATATGGGAAGCAGGGATTCGAACCACGGTTCTTCTGCATGAAAGGCAAACACCTTACCTCCATGCTATCTCTCCAGCCCCTATTAATATTATTTCTAAGGAAGCCATTCCAAGAAGGCTACTTAAATTATATGGTTCTAATGAGACAATATTTAGAAAAGACAAAAACATAGAGACTAAGATTAGTAATTGTCATGTATTTGAATGTGAATGGTGAATTTTTATAGTGGTGAAGATATTCTGTGATACTCTGGTAGTAGATTAACAGTGTGATCCTTTTATTAATAGCAATAATAATATATCACTATTTATTCATCTGTTGTGACTTATGCACTGCATTAAGGCAAGATGCTAAAGAAAGAAAAAAAAACTAAGGGAAGTTCCATTAAGTTCATATTTCATACTATTTCCTGAGTTTTTTTGTAAATCTGAAACCGTTCTAAACAGTGAAACCATGAATATTTGAAAGCAACAGGAATTTAAAATATTGTCTGATTAAGGAAGAAAGGTTTTCAGCTCGTAAAAGACAAAGCTCATTTTTTTTAGCATTTTTAGTGTCTCTAAAAGTATATAAATAGTTAAAAACCGATTCATGTAAATCCACCTTAAGTCCATGAACTACACAAAACAACAGCAAACATATCATAATTGGTATGTTAAACTTCTGGATCTCTTGTAAAATGTGAGCTCCACTTACGTGCAATTATTGTATTGTATTAGTTTTCTGTGCTCCTGTAACAAATGACCGTAGACTGTCTGAAACCACATACAATCCCTATGTAGATTGTTTATTCTGTGGATTTAGGAATCCAGGCAAGGCTTAGAAAGAGCCTTTGGTTAAAGTCTGAAAAGCTATAATCAATATAATCAATATATTGATTTGGTCTGTATTTCTTCTGAACACTACACAGGTGAAGACTTTACTTCAAGCACATCCAGTTAGTTTGCAAAATTTATTTCCTATTCTATTTGATTCAAGGACTTATTTTTTATTTGACCTGCTCTGATAATCTCAGCCAGAGTTTCCGTTTCTTTTTTTTTATTTTGTTAATATCTTTATTTAAACACCTTGATTACAAATATGATTGTAGTTGGGTTTCAGTCATGTAAAGAACACCACCCTCACCAGGGCAACATTCCCATCACCAATGTCCCCTTACCAAGTGGCCTCCTATGTGTGACTTTTGTCCTTATCAAGACAATCAGCAGGAAAATCTCTTTGTTGTCTGTGGAGGAGTCATAAGCATTAATAACCTAATTATGGGCTACTCCTTCACCTTTGTCATATTCTATTGGTCTCAAGTCACAGATCCAATGCACAGTCTCAGGAAAAGATATTTCATGAGGATGTAGGTGGGGGGGGGGAGCCTGGAACTCACTAGATCATTGATGTTCTCTAAGGTCTGTCTGCCACATGTACCAACTGGAGAACTTCAAAGCAAGAACAAAAAGCAATCAAAAACAAAATACATAAGGACTCATAACATTACAGAGAAATGTAAGATCACTGAAAAATAATATCCATTCCATGAGTAAAGCTTCGACTGATTGGCTAGGATTATATGTCAGTATACATCCTCAAGTTTTGCAGAAGCATAATGGATATGCAAACTATGCAGGTGTTTATATTTCTAAACTAAACTGTAGGCTCCTGGTTGATTTTGCTTGTTTGTTTGCATCTTTGCTTAATTTGTCAGTCTCCTGGTTTTTATTCTTTTTAATTAGGGATAAAAATAATATCGGTACAAATGTTTTGTCGATTATGTGTGCTATACCTCCATTAATCATTATTTAAAGAAAAACATTCTTAACCCCATATGACAAAAGTTTAAAGTAAGTACGGAACAGATTCAGGGTTAGCAAGAGAATGAATAATAGTAAAGTGAAAGATGGAATACATATTCTGAAAAGTCATAAAACATAACAAAAATAATTAGAAGGTGAATGTGTTCTCACAACTAAAGCCCATTCTCCCCAGTACAATTCTTTACCATCTGGTTCATTCACAGATTTTAATGCATGCTACTAGATCAAATTTTAAAGCTCCATAGTCCATCTGCTCTAGTTGGAATGTGGAAACATAACTTCCCCACTCATCAGTTAATCAACAAGCTAGTTGTTCAACTCATATCTCTAATCTGAATCTGCAAACCACAAGCATTGTTTTGGTAGCATTATATATAATTTTAAAATAGAGGCATATATGGGGGCAGAAGTGAGAAAATAGCAGGTAGGATCCTTGCCTCACATGAAACTCACCTGGATTCAGTCCTCAGCACCCCATATGGTCTTCCAAATCCCTCCAGGAGTGGTGCCTGAGCATAGATCAAGGAATAATTCTGAGCACCACCAGGTATGTACCCAGAAAGGAAAAAGAGATATATAGACAATGCCTATACATATTTTCATATATTAACTTGCTTACATATGGATTTACTAAGCATGTGTTTATCTATAAATGCTAAAGGTAGACAGATTAAGGGGTGAATATGATTGAGTATTCTTTCTAGGTATAAGGAATTTATAAACTGTTGGAGAGACAATCGAAGAGCAAATATAAAAGACCAAATGAAATTAGCACTACTAATTGAGGAATAAGAAATATGGTGAGAATTTAGAGGAAGTAAGAATTGGTATTTCACAATGAATTAAATGTCACACTTGCTTCTAATTCTTAGCTATCATCTACTTTTCTGTGATCTGAAAGTGTCGATTTTTAAAATTCCTGTGGTCAGCTTGGAGCAAAACAGAGAAAGAACTAGAATGACCATGAAAACAATAGACAGTCAATCAATAGGGCCTCAGAGAAGGAAAGCATCAAACAAGGTTAATGCTTTCCCTGTCATTGTGTGTTATTCATCTTTTAAGAAATTTTTTGAGAGACAAAAATCTATAGATTTTCTTCCCCCTTTTCAAACATAGAAAAAAAATTTCAAGGAGAAAACAACAAACAAAAAAATCCTACCCAGAGATTACAAATGATTACAAAGTTACATAACAGGTTTAGATCGAGTAATAAATAAGATTAGGGGCTATCTGAATTCAAAGAAATAATGCATTTTCCCAAACATTGTATATCACTCAAAATTGTAGCAGGTGTTTAAATACTTACTATGTCTAAGAAATACATGACAATCATTTTACAATACATATTCTGATTCAATAAACTGAGATTGGGAGATTCTGTATTTCTAACATGTTCTCAGGAGATATCAAATAGCATTGATCATACGTGACACATTGAGTAGCAAGGATTTCAAGGAAAAGGCTAAGTAAATACTCATTCCATGCCCTGTTCACTGTTTGAGCAAGTTATGACCTAGTTTACAGACTAAATGAATACAGCTGGATTAGGAAGCATTTCTTTTAATCATTTTTATAATAGTCCCTAAATAACTAGGACAAATACAAATTTTGAAGGCTGTTAATCCAACAGAGGTTAGAGGAGAGGTTATTAAAAGAGAATAAATTTGTAAATACAAAGTGAGCTATGAAATGGAACATTGTGGGGCTGGAGAGATAGCATGGAGGTAAGGCATTTGCCTTGCATGCAGAAGGTCGGTGGTTCAAATTCTGGCATCCTATATGGTACCCCGAGCCTGCCAGGAGCGATTTCTGAGCAGAGAGCCAGGAGTAACCTCTGAGCGCTGCTGGGTGTGACCCCCCCCAAAAGAAAAGAAAAAAAGAAAAAGAAAGGGAATATTTTTCACCTCAAACAAAGGCAGTTATTACAAAATCAAAATAAATGAATTTATTTTTAAACAAAAGAGAAAAGAGAGGAGATCAGGTAAGATCCACATGGGCCTTCCTGAATTAAAAGCTGCCCTCTTCTTCCACGATCTTTTGAGGATTCTTTCTCAATCCTATTAGGACAGAAAACACCATCACATTCCAATGAGATATGCAAGCCTTTTGCTACTTGTACACATGAAAATATGTAGGTAGCATCTATTATGTTGATCTCATTAAAATATTTATATGTTTACAAATTTTATTTACAAACATTATCACCCTATGTTTATGGTCCAAGAGCAGACACACCTTGAACTTCAATTAAAATATTTGCCAGAGTGAACATAGGGACTGATTTTACTTACTACTATTAAAATAATTTTCACATTACTTTTACTTTGAATAGGACCCTACAATCAAAACTTTAATAGCTTTGACTCTGGTTATAACTTAATTCTTAATTTTTTCCAACAAGGCATATTGGGGGTATAATTATAAATCTAAAATATTCAAATCATTAAAAATAATGCAGTTCTAAAGTCTGAAATAGAAAAACAAATAAAATGTGTTTAAAATATAATAATCATCATTGTCTGTTTTAAATGTATTGTATTGCCTATCACAAGCAGCCTGCAATTCAGACACAGCTCCTTTCTGAAAAGCCAGCTGTTGGGAATTCAGAACAGAATGCCTTTTGCATAATTAGCTTTTCAAAGCATCCTATGTTTATTCTACATTTGTTTCATAATCATATGGAATGTGAAATCATTATTAACTTTTCTATATATGACTGCATGTGAATTACTCTGCTCTGATATATTTCAAAATGGTTCTAAGAGAAATTGGGCATCAAAGATAACCAATGATGTCTTAGAGGTAATACTTAATGTGTGGAGAAAATTAATCTTCTCAATCTCTAAGTAAATGGATGCAACAACCTCAGGCTAAAGCTGAGAAGAAAATATGTAAAGGTGAAGTTATGAGGACTTTTATATTTGTCTAAAAATACCATTTATCCAAAGTCAACACCTTAGGTATCTTCTCTTCCTAAGATGGTTTCAAAATGTCACTCTTCTCATAGTCTGCCTTTTCTGAATATTCAGGCTCCCTTTTATAGCCAGTGAGAGAATTAACACATTCTCCCAGTCTGGTTTCTTTCCTCATTTTCCAGCATTATAGAAATCTCTGCACTTTTTAAACATGGTAGAAATAATACTTTCAGGAGAAAAATAGAAATTGAAAAGGTTTTATGAATAGAAGTCCTAGTAAGGAATATTAAAAATAAGTGTAAGCTTCCTTCCTCAGTCAATAGGAAAAAAATACTGTATTGGGCCTATCTTTTCTAAGCATTTAATATAAGAAATAAAGTCCAGGGCAGGGGATATAATACAGAAAATAAATCACTTGCCTTGTACTCAGCTGACTCAGGATTTGATCCCCAACACCGCATATGGCCACCTAAACTCATTAAGTGTGATCCTGAGCACAGAAATAGGAGTAGGCCTTGAGCACAGCCTATGTGCACCTCCCCTCAGAAAAGAGAGTCCACTATTTGTACATAGATCAAATTCAGATTCTTCTAGAATTTAAATAGAAGTATTGAATGTGAAAGTAATTAAGGATACTAAATCTGAAGCAGAAGCAGGTTAGTGTAACAAGAAAAGGCCTTGAGGACTTATTATTTTATCTTTTTACCTCATAGCAGTTATGTGACCCCAGATATTTCTTGAAGGCCAACAATGAGTGGTGAGAAACTGAAGATATCAGCAATGGAGACTAGAAACAAAAACAAAAAAAATGGTAATTCTCCAGCACGAAGGGCATTTGTGCTCTTTTTTTTTTTTTTTTTTTTTGGTTTTTCGGGCCACACCCGTTTGATGCTCAGGGGTTACTCTTGGCTAAGCACTCAGAAATTGCCCCTGCTTGGGGAGACCATATGGGATGCCGGGAGATCGAACCGCTGCCCTTCCTTGGCTAGCGCTTGCAAGGCAGGCACTTTACCTCTAGCGCCACCTCGCCAGCCCCCATTTGTGCTCTTTTAATCACTGAAAATTACTTTTGAAGACTTTTGTGTATTAGGTACTGTGATTTACAATACTGTTATGATTGTTTTATTTGTGCCTAATCCCAATACTTTACCCATCACCAGTGTACCCATATTTCTTTCACAAAGTTCCCAATGTCTCTCTCTTTTAATCATACCCTCACAAACTCAGTTTGTGGATTATTTCTCACAGTGTTGTCCTTGGTCTTTTGTTGCTACTTTATTGTGTTCCTTAATTGCACATATGAGAGAGATCATTTGGGGATTATTTTGGTGGGGAGGCACATCTAGTGAAGTTCAGTAGTTATTCCTGACTCTAAACTCAGAAATTACATCTGGAAGTGCTTGAGACCATATGGGATGCTGACATGGATTTGAGTCAGCAACATACAAAGATATTGCCCTACCCACTGTATTTAAAGAGATCATTATGTACACATCCCATTTCTTCTGGCTGACTTTTCCTTTTTTTTAATTCTTTATTTTTAATTATAAGAACAAAGATGCAAAGAAAGAGGACAAGGTAAAGTTACAGTAGAAGGACAACCACACATAAACAGAATTCTCAGAAGTCCCCTTACTGATATTTTAACTCTGAACTTATAGCCAAAGAACATTAAGAAAAATAAAACAGAACCCATGTACAATTACTTTGACCCTCAAGTCCCAAGATTGTAATACATAATATTTCTTAGCAGCACACAAAGCAATGTAAAGCCATAACACTTATGTAACTTCTTAAACATTGAAGGCAAAGTACTTTTTTACATTTCCATGCACATGCATATTAGTTAAGATTAACCTCAAAAGTTTAAGTGGGTTGTTTTTCTAAAGGATTAGAGTCAAAGGAGCACAGTAAAAATGGTGTTAGAGTGGCAATTATTGTTTGCATAGGCCCACCAAAATATGAGGGACATGGAAAGTAAAAGCCTTGGCTTAAATACAAGGAGGCCCTACCCCTGAAGTTTCCTGGCATAAGACCAACTCTAGACTCTAGGCAAACTAGTTTGTCCAATCCAAGTCATTGTCTGTAGTGCCAATACAGTTTTATTTTTCACACAGTCTCTGTTGTTGGTATCATGTTTCTATATTAAAGATCCTGGAATCTGTATATCCTACATTGCAGTCAGAATGGTGCAAAGCATCCTCTTGTTTCACCTCACAATTAAAGGGCAATGCAGAGAGCCCTGTTGTGTAAGCAGGTTGTTGTTGTTGTCAAGTCTTCTTAGTGCTAAGGAAAGTCTCTTTTGAGCAGGTCGATGCCAGGGAAGTGGTAGGGTCTTCCCTCATAGAGGATTGCTTCCAGGTGTTGTTATAAAAAGCCTTGGATGTTTCATAGATAGCTTTCCTGGTTCAGGGGTGAATGGAGAATACCCATTCTTTTGAGGCCTGTGCCAGGTCATTATATCAATGTTCAGGGTGTAATGTCTCATTGCACTACAAGATTTATGTGTTCCAATCTCTATTAGATGAGAATTTATTTGTATGTATAGTATTTTCCCATTTTAATGTGCCTATGCAAACAAGGAACAATGCCATGTCGCATTATCAGCACATATGGGGGCCATAAGAAGAAGTCCAACTTTTTCCTGCTGAGCCAGCCTAGAGACACCATGGACCATAATCCCTTCAGGACTCACACCTGGTAAGATGTCTCCACTCAACGAATGTGGGGCCGATTCCTGCCTTGTGATTGGGCACCCAGAGACTTAAAAGGGATGGCAGCCATTCTCTCTGCCTTTTTCCTGCTGAGCCAGCCTAGAGACACCAAGGACCATAATCTTTTCAGGACCCACACCCGGTAAGATGTCCCCACCCAACAAATGTGGGGCTGATTCCTGCCATGTGATTGGGCACCCAGAGACTTAAAAGGGACAGTGGCCATGCTCTCTGCCTTTTTTCTGCTGAGCCAGCCTAGAGACACCAACGACCATAATCTCTCCAGGACCCACACCCGAGAAGCATGGCTTCGGATATCTTTTAACCCCTGAATTCCATTTCTCCACATTGTAAGAAGCAATTTACAGCCTTACAAATGAAGAAATTTTGCAAAACACCCCCATGTTTAAAGAAGTCAAGATAGCTGCTCTGATAATCTAAAAAGTAGGAAATAGCTAGGTATACTCTCAAATAAGAAGTGTAGATTAAAATTATGGAAGCATTGATAGACTTGACTGGAGCACAGTTAAGCATCAAGAGGATTTGACGACTGAAATTAGAAATTTTCACACTGAAATAACAGGTCTGAAAAACTGAGCTTATGCAACTCTTGCCAGCATGGGATTTGGGGAGACCACATGCCGGAGGCTTTCTCCCTAGCTTGTGGAGTGCTGGGAGGCTTGGCAGGCCCCACAGCTGTCCCTTTCTTTATCCCCTGACTCCAGGCCTTCCCTGGGTGCCAGCTCAGATGGCCAGAAATGGGTTCAGGTGGACTCTTAGGGGTCCTCAGGCTTTCCCCCTCCCTTCATATTCCAGGGGGGATGTGCATGGGGAGGAAGGCAGCCAGATAACTGGCTTCCAGTTTCCTCTTTGATTATAGAGGCCAGCTCTTGCCAGGTATGGGGTTTGGGAAGGCCCCATGCCGAAGGCCTTCTCCCTGGCCTGGGGAGTGCTGGGAGGCTTGGCAGGCCCCCAGCTGTCCTTGTCTTTTTCCCCTGGACTCCATTGTACATGGGTTCTGTTTTATTTTTTTAATGTTCATTGGCTGAAAGTTCAAAGTTAAAATATCAGCAAGGGGACTTCAGAGAATTCTGTTTATGTGTGATTGTCCTTCTACTGTAACTTTACCTTATCCTCTTTCTTTGCATCTTTGTTCTTATAATTAAAAATAAGGTGGACCCTTAGGGGTCCTCGGGCTTTCCCCCTCCCTCCATACTCCAGGGAGGAGGTGCATTGGGAAAAGTGTGGGCAGATATCTGGCTTCTGATTTCCTCTTTGAGTCTGGAGGCCAGCTCTTGCCAGGTATGGGGTTTGGGGAAGCCCTATGCCAGAGGCCCTCTCCCTAGCCTGGGGAGTAATGGGAGGCTTGGCAGGCCCCCAGCCATCCTTGTCTTTTTACCCTGACTCCAGGCCTTCCCTGGGTACCAGCTTAGATGGCCAGAAATGGGTTCAGGTGGACTCTTAGGAGTTCTCAGGCTTCCCTCCTCCCTCTGTACTCCATGGGGGAGGTGCATTGAGAAGAGGGTGGGCAGATATCTGGCTTCCGATTTTTTCTTTGATTCTGGAGACCAGCTCTTGCCAGGTATGGGGTTTGGGGAGGCCCCATGCTGGAACCTCCTCCCTAGCCTGGGGAGTTCTGGGAGGCTTGGTAGGCCCCCAGCCGTCCCCCCCTCTGTTTTTCCTGGACTCCAGGCCCTCCCTGGGTGCCAGCTCAGATGGCCAGAAGTGGGTTCAGGTGAATTCTTGAGGATCCTCAGGCTTTCATCCTCTTTCCATATTCTAGGGGGGAAGTGCATGAGAAGGAAAACGGGCAAATATCTGGCTTCCGGTTTCCCCTTTGATTTTGGAGGCCAGCTCTTTCCAGGTATGGGGTTTGGAGAGTCCCCATGCAGGATGCCTTCTCCTTAGCCTGGGGAGTGCTGGGATGCTTGGCAGGCCCCCATCCATCCCTCTCTTTTTCCCCTGGACTCCAGACTGGTCCAGGTGGGGGTCTATAGGGGTCATCAGGCTTTCCCCCTACCCCTCCCTATAGTAATGGGAATGTGCTTTGGGAGGAGGGTGGGTCGTTCTAGCACTGGTTTGTGTTGGGACAGTCACTGGAAATTTTTTCTCCTTGGTCTCCTATTGACAGTATTGTATGCATATAGTTTATATATGCATAATATCCAACTTGTATTATGACCTTGATACTGCCCTACAAAGCTCATATCTAATCTTTTACTGCCTCAGTCCCAACTGTTATTTTCCCCCATCTTCCCATGTAGGTGCAGCTCATGACATGAAGCTCAACACATAGAGTGATGAGTGCAGTTAGAGAAATAACTACACTGAAAACTATCATAACAATGTGAATGAATGAGGGAAATAGAAAGCCTGTCTTGAGTATAGGTGTGGGTGGGGTGGGGAGGAGGGAGATCTGGGAAATTGGTGGTGGGAATCTTGCACTGGTTAAGGGGGGTGTTCTTTATATGACTTATCATACAACTACAATCATATTTGTAATCACGGTGTTTAAATAAAGATAATTAAAAAAAGAACAAGTCCAACAATCCCCATGACATAGTTCAATCATAAGCATTAAACTGAGGGACTCATTCACCAGAATTACTTAGTGAACAGCTCACAAAGAGAAGAAAAGATAAAAAGTGGGTAGAATTGTCACTGTAAAAGAAATATTTAGTATGAGTTATAGCTATCAAAGAAAATACACATAAAATACTCAAAAGACATGTGTCCATTTTGTGTCTTGTGAAATAGTTGGGGGTTGTTAAATCCAATGCACAACTTTGGTCTGTGATTAGGAATATGCAGTACTGAAGTTAAAAAGAGTAAATATGGGGTACTGATGGTTTGGGGTGAGAGAGTTAAGGAGTAATAATGAGCTGAGGGTAAAGAGGATTAATTAAGGGGAAGATAACGAATCCAGATTAGGAAGTAGAAGGAACTCTGGTGTGGAGGAGGTGCAATATATCAGAGGGGCTCTATACATTGTATAAATGAATTGTGAATGGATTAGGCTTGGTAGTCAGAGAGGACCATTGTATAGGAAGTCACGTCTACATATACACTAATTTTAGAGACCGATTTGAATGTTATCCTCCAAATCTAGGGCATTCCATTTTTTTCTTAGAAACAGTCAAAAATTAAGAACTTTTTGGATGATGTTAAAAAGTATATATGCCGTGCTTTTAAAAATGAATACTAGTAAGGAAAGAACCCCTGAATGGGGTCCAGTATGCATATGAGAGGAGTTTCTCTCCCCCACCTTTCCCCCCAGGCCTGATTTACCAGGCCTGGCCCTGAAGACCAGTCTGGCGTGGGGGGATCTCAGTCCCCTGGACTAAGTGGTCACTGGCTGACTTTTCTAAGAACGATATCTTTTCTACCTTTTCACTTCAAATTTCATGATGGTATTTTATTCAAAAACCCTTCAAGAAATAATGCTAATATACATTCTTTATTTACCTTAGCTTTTTTTTAAAAGATATTTTTATTTATACAATTTGATTACAAACATAATTGTAGTTGGGTTTCATTCATTTAAGGAACACCCCCTTTACCAGTGCAACATTCCCATTCCCATTACCAATGCCCCAAATCTTCCATCTCCTTCCCCTCCATCTGTATTTGAGACAGGCTTTCTATTTCCCTCATTCATTCACATCGTTATGTTAGTTATCAGTGTAGTTATATCTCTAACTGCACTCACTACTCTGTGGTAAGCTTCATATTGTGAGCTGGACTTTCCAGCTCTCATCTCTATTGTCTCTGAAACTTACTACAAAAATGTCTTTCATTTTTCTTAAAACCTATAAATGAGTAATACTATTCTGTGTCTATCTCTCTTCCTCTGACTTATTTTACTCAGCATAATAGATATACACATGGAATATTATGCAGCGGTCAGGAAAGATGAAGTCATGAAATTTTCCTATACATGGAAATACATGAAATCTATTATGTTTTTTTTTCTTTACTGAACTGCATGCTATTCCATTGGTCTGTATTTCATTCATAGCAAAGAACTTGTGTTGCTTTCTAGTTTTTTATCCTGAATAAAATCTAAAAGACTGTTACATTTAAAATAGTGCTCCTAAACATCAAATACCAACTTACCAAGGGAGGTGAAAGACTGATACAATAAAAGATATAAAGCATTGCTAAGATAAATAAATAAGTAAATGGAAAGACATTCCATGTTTATAGATTGTAAGAATAACCATTGTCAAAATAACAATTGAATACACTAACAGATTCAAAAAACACCCATTAAAATTTTAATGAAGAATTTCAGGACCTAGAACAAATCCTAATAAAATTCACATGAAACTAAAATTTTCTGAATATACAAAACAACCCTAAGGGAAAAACAGCAGAGGATAGGTATTTGACAATTTAGAACTATATTAAAAAGCTGTAACAGTCAAAACTGCATGGAACTGGAATAAAGATAAAACTTCCGACCAATGGAACAGAATTGAGAGTTCTGAGTTAACCTCCACATATTTCTAGAGAGCCATTTTGACAAAGTATATGAAGTGGAACAAAGAAAATCTCTTCAGTGTCAGAAAAACCGGATAGTCATATGTAAGAAAATAAAATTATAGTTGTACCTATAACTATACCTAAAACTCCAGACCAATGGAACAGAATTGAGAGTTCTGAGTTAACCTCCACATATTTCTAGAGAGCCATTTTGACAAAGTATATGAAGTGGAACAAAGAAAATCTCTTCAGTGTCAGAAAAACCGGATAGTCATATGTAAGAAAATAAAATTATAGTTGTACCTCACACCATTCACAAAAGTATACCAAAAGTAAATTATCTCAAGATTAGACCAGAATCTATAAAATAATGAAAGAGTAGATGAGCATATTTCTCCAGGAAGTTAAACAAAAAGTAGTTTTCAATAAGAAAATCAAAGTGACAAATAGAGCAAAAACAAAAATAAACAAAGTAACTATTATATTTAACAGTTTCTGCACAGTAAAACAAATTTAAGCTATAATTATAATGCATCCTACTGCATGGGGTAAAATATCCATACACAGTAATTAGGCTGATATCCAAATTCTATAAAGTATAAAATTCAACAAAAAATATTCAACAACCTCATCCATAAATGGGACAAAGATAAATGGACACTTTTCCAAAGTATATACATGGATGGCCAATACATATTTTAAAAAGTTCTCCTAGTCACTCACTCATGATTAAAGAAATAAAAATTAAAACAATATTGAGACACCATCACATGCTACGAGTGCTATATATTAAACAACTGAAAACTTTCAAAGTAGTCAGGGAAGTGATGAGAAGGTGTCTCTCATCCACTCTTAGTGGGAATGCAATCTGGTTTGATACAAAAGCAATTTGGAGCTCTATCCAAAATATAGGAATATAGTTCCCATATTACCCAGTCATATCACTTTTCGGTATCTATCCCTAAAACACACACACAAATATTAATTTGTAAGAATATATGTATACCTATACTCAGCACAACATTTAGCACAGGAACAAGGATATGAAAACAACCAAATGCCAAACTATGCATGAATGTATCACGGAAATATGTTGAAGCAAGGTAAGTATCAGTACCAGTATTATAAAGTATAGAAATGACATCAATAAATCAAAATAAAAGAAAGTTACTGATAGTAGAAGTGAAGCAAGAAAGGTGGGACAATTTAGTTCTACACCTTCAGTTGAGACTTATGTTTTGCCTTGAAGAAACGTGAATGCCCAGCCTTTTTACAACCTTTATCATATTTTCTGGGTTAGAAAGAATTACTCCTTTATTGGAACAAAAGCACAACTATCAAACTAAATTTCTAAGTTTGGCCAAGAGAAGATGCATCTAAAAAGCCTTTGTCAACCAAGAAAAATGTATTTTTTTTCCAAAATTGGAATAACAGAAAGTAGAATCCTCACGGGCTCTAGAATTTACACCCTCAACCCCATAATCCAACAATTTTGTTTAATTTCCTATGCACTCTCTTTCCTCTCACTTTAATTAAAGGAAAACTATTTCTCAAACTTTTATTAAAAAAACAAGCTTGATGTATTTCCCAGATCTACAGTTATGTTAATTAAATTCTCATTTATGGCATACTAGCTATTTGTGCAGCCAATAAATCCCATAACCTGAGTATCCCTTTTTGCTGCCACCATGTCTGCAACACAGCATTTGTTCCCAATACCCAAAATTCTTTGGGCTTTGTGGTAGGGAGCATATTTTTTATGATTTTATGATCCTATCACCTCTCCATGTATACTTTACATAACTCTTAAATTTGGTAACATAATTATTATACCTAGATCATTTATTTCTGCAAATAATCACATGTAATCTTTTTTTTTTTTTTTTTTTTTTTTTTTGGTTTTTCGGTCACACCCGTTTGATGCTCAGGGGTTACTCTTGGCTAAGCACTCAGAAGTTGCCCCTGGCTTGGGGGGCCCATATGGGACGCTGGGGGATTGAACCGGGGTCCTTCCTTGGCTAGCGCTTGCAAGGCAGACACCTTACCTCTAGCACCACCTCACTGGCCCCACATGTAATCTTAATAGCGTCAGATTACATTTGTCACTGTGTACAAAGATATTAAGGTTTATATTTAACTCTTCCTTATATTGAAACAGGTTCATCAAGCTTTCTGCTTTCCACACTTTTCTGAAAAACTTTTTCTAAAAAACATTTTTGATAAATTCTAGAAGAATTTATCTCTATTCTTCTCTAGCTTCTTCTCTCTAAATTGAGCTCTATAAAAAGGTTTTCAATTCCATGAAATACAAAAGTTTCCCTACTCACTGCAATAATAATGAGAGCTACAGAGACAAACCCATGCCTTGTTACATTTGATATTCCCCAGCAATGCCTAGATTATATTTATGTAGCAATAGTTATTACTAAATTTGACCAAATTAAAAATACACCTAGGAAGGCAAGTTAATATTTGTTCTTGCATCTTATGTCTCTAAGACCTTGAACCTCTCAAATTGCTAAAACATAATTATCAATTTTATAGTTAACATAGAAAATTTGGTATTCTAGAGACTCAATTTGTTTTCTCACCTCTTTCTACACCTTAATATCCCCCGAGGTCACATTAAATGGTTTCAAATAGAACCACCTATGTGCCCCAGATATCAAGTTGTCCACTTTTTTTTCACATATCTTTCCTTGGAAGGCTAAAGCAAAGATTCATCACCTAAAGATATTGAGCAGGAGAAATAATGCTTTAATCATTTATTCATTTGTTCAGTTAACAATAAAGATACTGTCTTATGCAGCTCCTAGGAAAGGGCTTACAATACAAGTTCCAATTACTCCCAGAGTTAGACATCTGGTGGCATCTGCAAACATTAACCTAATATATGAAGAGTATTAGGATGAGGGAATATAATGAAGAAATGTGAGATAACAACACAATGACTATAAGTAGTCAACTCTAAAATTTAATTCTGAGCCCATTGCTCATGAGCCAAAATGATTATTGAGGAGAGCTGGAAAGCTTTTGTATTTTATGGAATTGAAAACTTTTTTGATACAGCTCAATTTAGGGAGAAGAAACTAGAGGAGAATAGAGATAAACTCAAGAAGAATTTATCTTTCAAAATTTTTCAGATTCCTAATTTGAACTAGTTAATTCTAGCTCAGTTAACACTGAGCACCACTGGATGTTGTCCAAAATTAAAAAATATTTAACCAGGTTTTATATATATAGTACAGAAAGGAGGGTGTTTATCTTGCAAGTGAACAACTGTAGGATCCTGGGTTCTGAACGAGGAGACACCATTTTGTAAAGACCACATGGTAAGCTTCTCTTAAGTTATGTACAAGGAAGGATTTCATAAGGATTTCGTAGCATCACATGCTGTTAGCCACATGTTAGGCTTTCTCAAGCCTCCGTTATGTTAACTCAGCCCTAAGCTACTGTCCAGACCAGGTAGCCTATCTGGAAAGGACATAATGGAACAGAAGGAAGACAACAGCCTATTGTCTAACATCCCTAGACAACAGCCAATTATTTTAAAGATCATCAGAAACTAGAACCTCCCTATATTTTCTCCTTATATAATCTGATTTGTGACCTTGGGCATGGTTGTCTCCTCTGGGAGACAACAATGATCATCAGTCAGTCTGGGGTTTGTGACTGAAGGAATAAAGGTTTGTTCAGCTTTACTCCATTTGTGTGGTCTTATCCTTTGACTTCAGACCCTAACACAACATTGATTCTATTACTAACACTGTATATTGTTCCCTAGCACCACCAGTAGTGATCGCTGATCACAAAGTCAAGAGTTAACACTGAGCACCACTGGATGTGGTCCAAAATTTAAAAAAAAAATTAAATAAGTAAAAAAAACCACAACATACAAATTAAAAGTTTTATTGACAAATGTATTGTTAGAAGTACTGAACAAAATAAACACAGTAAATAATAAATACTGACCTAGCTTAAACTATTTTATGTATCATCTAAGAATGCCTGTTTTCATAGACATTATATGTTAGTATACAATAACTAAACTATGTTTAGTTATCTTTGGTTTCTGAGCATTATGGAAAATAAAATATTATAAAATAGAAATTAAAACCATTTCAAATGTGATCCAAGTTTTAGAAAATCATCATTAACTTAAAACATTGACACATGCATCTGAAGAAGTTTAATGTGAATGGAATTCAATCTCAATTATCTTCTATTTCTATAAGTGACCTAACAGTTTCAGATGGTCTTTATCTACTCAGGTAACTCTACCTGATGTTTTTGGTTTGTGTACATCTAAACAATTATTTGGATTCCTCATCTTTTTGTAGTTTTTTAAAACTGTCCAGAGAATTGAGTACAGCTGCTAACTGGACCTGACAGGTATACAATGACAAAAATAAAACAACTCTGATTGTTGTAGAAATGCATGTTTTACAGCAACTCATTTGCTCTATGCCAGTGATTTATTACATTTGTATATGTGCACATATAAGTTTGTTATGACAAGACGCTTAGTAATTAATTTGTCAACATAGTTTTATGTAACATAATCCAGCCATAGAAAATGTACCACATTTAATAAAAGAAAGTGCTTAAACAGAACTCTATTCTGAAAAGTCATTTGGGGTGATGATGAAAATCAGGAAACCAAAGCAGAAATGTGAAGCAGGAGGCCGAAATCTAAAACAGTGCTACAAATCCCAAAGAAGCAGCCTGTTGGAGCTGTGAAGACTTCCCACCCCAAAATGAAGTGTTCTTGTGTTACATAAAATGGAATGGTGCTCTGGAAACCCAGCGAGAAAGAAATGAACACAATTTCTTATTCTTTCACATGGCCTTCAGTTTCATGCCTGAAATAATAGAGGAGATTGCTGGGCTGAGGGCATTTGAACTTCTGGGAGTTCTAGTCTGATTTTCCCTTCTCTGCAGTGACATCATTACCCGGTCTTACTAGTATAGCTTACTTTTACACAGGGAGATGGCAGTTAGCATCGTAGCTCATGAGTGAAATTGTTTTCTGTTAGTGTATTTGGAAAGAAAAATTGATTTACTTTTTATCTTCCACAATAATAATGGTTATATGGTCTCTTGAGTGGAACCTCTCAGAACAGACTATTTCTTTCCCTTTAATTAATTGCTGCTAAATTTCTTATTACTTTGATAAATTGGTTTTTTATGACTTCTGAGATCTAAAAATAATCAAAGCACAATATGTACATAAACAAAAGTGGCAGATCGGATCATCTGGAAAAAAAATCTGCCCGAATATGCTCTTGTGGACGATTTTCTGAAGAAAAAGAGAATTCTCATCGCTTCTCAGCCTTTTGGCTAAGATCAAGTGTAGACTTCTCATCACTTTTTCTACGCCACACCAAACTTCTAAGCCATAGTCCCATACTTCTTCCCATCTCCGCGTACATGTCCTCCCAATGAAGGAAACAGTAGCCATAGAGGGAAGATGATGGGCTTTTCCCTTTTGATGTGACTGTCAAGAAGATAATAATCCCTGCAGATTCATTTAGAAAAAGAGCAAACAAATTCACCTCCTTGCTAATGGCACGTCATAGCTCCTGTAGAAGCTGTCCATGATTTATGTCTCTCCACTGCCCTTACTGACTTTGCTTGTCCTATGCTCATTTGCATTCCTTTATATGCTGTTCTGAAAATATTTGTTCTCCGTATTCATCAGCTTCAAATAACTCTGCACACTTTCTGGAAGACATGTCTAGGATCCCATCTATAATGCTGACCAGGATACTCCTTCCTTTCATTATGCAGTGTCATGATTGGAGAAGTGTGAAATCTTAAGAAGTATATAGGTTATTACATTCAATTTTTCTCAAAGAGACCTTTGTAATTAGAAAACAAGTTGTAGACATAAACGCTCATTTTGAAACTTAGAAGTATTAAAAAGGAGGCCAGAATGATAGTAAAATATAAGTCACTTTCTTTGCACTTTCTTTGCATTTTGCACTGGCTAACCCAGGTTTGATCCTTGGAACCTCAAATGGTTCTTGGAGCACTACCAACAAGTGATTCCTGAGTACAGAGCCAGAAACACAGGTCATACTCAGCAGGTGTGCCCCATAACAAAAAACAAAACAAAACAAAACAAAAGCATTAAGAGAATATTATTGTAAAGGTATTGATATTTTCATTAGTCTTTTATAAATGTAGAGGAGCTAGATAGATCACTTTGTCAAGATTCTACACCAATAAAATATATCCACATAAAATTGGAAATACACTGTTGACTTAAAACACTCAGCCTTTTCAATGAAAAATATTTCTATGCTTGATTTAAATCCTGAAAATGACCTTGTCCATCATTAGTATAGTGGTGGGTATCCCCATCTGTCAAATGCCACAAATTAGATTTTAAATTTGCTTAGGTAGAAGTTGAGCCAGAGAGATAGTACAGCAAGTAAGGTGTTTGTCTTGCATGAGGTCATCTGGGTGTTTATCTGGGGCATCCAATATGGCTCCTCAAGCCACCAGGAGGATTTCTGAGTGTAGAGTGAGGAGTAAACCCTGAAGAACAACCAAATGTACCCACACACACACAGGAAAAAATTAAGTTTTGTTATCATTCATATTAAAATATTTTGAAACATTTTAAACTTTATGAACAGAATTAAAGCTTTCCTTTTTTTTTTTTTTTTGGTTTTTGGTTTTTGGGCCACACCCGGTACGCTCAGGGGTTACTCCTGGCTATGCACTCAGAAGTTGCTCCTGGCTTGGGGGACCATATGGGACGCCGGGGGATCGAACCGCGGTCAGTCCTAGGCTTGCACTGGCAAGGCAGATACCTTACCTCTGGCGCCACAACGCCGGCCCCAGCTTTCCATTTTCTAAATTAGTTGTGTCTGGTATGTTCAAAAGCTATTTTACTTTATATGTTAGTGATGTAAAAATGATGACAATGGATTTTTTGTCCACTGTTCCCAGATTCTTCAATATTGTTTTTTAAGATTGAAAATAAGAAATGCACAGTGGTAGGGCCTTTGCCTTGCACGTGGCCTACCTGGGACAGAACCAGGTTCAATTCCTGGTATCCCATATCGTCTCCCGAGCCTGCCAGGAGCAATTTCTGAGCACAGATCCAGGAGGAACCCCTGAGAAATGAGAGAGAGAGGAGAGGGTGGGGGAGGAAGGGAGAGAGAGAGAGAGAGAGAGAGAGAGAGAGAGAGAGAGAGAGAGAGAGAGAGAGAGAGAGAGAGAGAGAGAGAGGAAAGGAGAGAGGAAAGGAGAGAGGGAGGGAGGGAGGGAGGGAGGGAGGGAGGGAGGGAGGGAGGGAGGGAGGGAGGGCGAAAGAGAGAGGAAAAGAAACTTCCTGTATGAATGCAAGAATCTTACAGAGTGGTCTGGCAGGTTTAGGTTTCTAGGTTTCACTGTTTACCATTTGCCTTAGGTATTGGCAATTACTTTTTAGTCTTTGGTGAGCCTAAACTCTGAAGCAGAATTTTTGGTCCTGGAAAATGGCGAACTTCCCTTCCTTAGGAAAAGTCCAGAGCTTTCCAATCAAGCTCACATTTTTTTCAGGGTGAGAGCAAGAATCCTTTTTGAAAGGAAACAAGAAAAATATAAGAGGGAGCAGAAGCAATAAAAAGATAGCATCAAAGAACTGGGTATGTATATGTGTGCATAAAAAGAAAAGCAAATGTTGAAGTAATATTTTGGATCCATTTTCCTACATATTTAGAATTATTGTTTCCATTTTGATTAATAAAAAGCCTAAGTTCAGAATATTCCCTTGGGTAAAACAATTTTACCTTCTTCAGAGCATGAGAGTCACAAATATGCACCCAGCAGAGAAAGTCCATCTAGAATAGAAGAGGAGATTACCTTGATATTAGTGCTATACATTAAAGGTGTCTGCTGATTGTTTACTACCCCATGGCCACCCCTATGCAAATATCTCTGCCTTGGCTTTTAATGGACTTGTTAACTGTTCTTTATGCACCTGTTAACTGTTAACATAAATGTAAACTATCTCCCAAATGTCTGGAGACAGGGAGCTGGGGCAAGGGAGCAGATATTGTACTCAATAAATGGCCAACCTAACTCTCCTTTGGGACTAGTTTGCTTATTGGACAGTGCAGCCAGTATCTGTAACCAACCATACTGAACACTGGACCAGATGCCAAAGATGCCAATCCAACTGACTTTATAATAGCAAACCACCACACTAAAATATAAGTTAATATTAGCTATGGGAATGAATATATATTGCAAAGAGCTTCTTGAAGATTTTTTTTTGTTCTTTTTTGTTTTGTTTTGTTTTGGGCCACAACTCGGTGATGCTCAGGGGTTACTCCTGGCTATGTGTTCAGAAATCGTCCCTGCCTTGGGGAACCATATGGGACTCCAGGGATGGAACCGAGGTCAGTCCTGGATTGGTTCAGTGCAAGGCAAACGCCCTACTGCTGTGCTATAGTTCTGGCCCCTGCAAAGAACTTTTTGAAAAAATTAGAAAGATCATCTATGTTATATGTATAAAAGTTTTCTATTATATGAAAGCAAACTCTCTTCAATAAAACTCAGAGGGATGCTAAATAGATCAAAATGGCATTAGTTTAGAATTTGCATGGACAGAATTAGGATTTTAGGTGCTTAGTTTCAGTATACAAAGAAAAGTAAAATTCATATTTTGAATCAAGAATTTCAACTCAAAGCAAATCCTCCAAAAAATGTGTGATCTGGGGCTAGTGGTTTCTAGGAATCAAAGCTATGAGACATGAGCATAACTGCAGTGGATAAGTATAGCTGTCATGGAACAGGTAATATTAGCTCACAGCTCAGCTTCCTTCTCTAGTGAATAAAACCAAGAAAAGTAGCCTATTTAAAATAGTTAAAATTGATAATCCATAAACATAATGTTCTTTTCTATACATGTTTCGATTCAGGTGATAATATTTTTAGGTGCTGTAACACAATAATGATATACTTTAAAACTATGTAATTATAATCAGTCAAAAATTGAATAAACCACCCCAATTTACTCTTCCTACCAAAATTTTCATTCAATAAAAGATAAAACAGTTCATAATATATACCCTTGTATACATAGGTTGATAAAGTGGCAGGAGAAAATTATAATTTCTCAACCAAAGCTGCATGCTATGTGTGTATATGTGTGTTTGCATCCATGCACACACGAGCACAGGCATGTGCACTGGTTTTACAAGATCAAGAAAGTATTTCAGTGAACATGTTTCAAATTTATCTGAGCACTGATCTGTGTATTTGGTAGAAAACTGATAGTTGGGGAAGATATTGATTTAAAAAGATCTGAATACTTTCTAGCTGTGCCTGAGACATTTCTGTTCTGTCTTCCAATCAGTAGCAGGTTTGGACTCTCCTCAATGTGCCTAAGTTTGCCCAGACATATTACTGAAGAGCCCAAGGAGATTATCTCTAATTGGCATAGAAAAGATATGACATTCAAAACAAAACTGCAATACTGACAGGTTTTGGTGCCTAGAGGGTAAGGCAGTTTCTGAAGTGAAAACACTGTAGAAATAAATACATTGGCTATGATGTATTGTGTAATGTGAAGATGGCCTTTTGGGGTATTATTTATTATTTAGACTTGAGGATCTTAACTTTTCTTGCACTGTGCTTCACATTGTTGTACTGAAATTCACACACCTAAAAGAAAGCACATTTGATAAACACATGTTTGAAGTCACTTTTCTTGTTGCCTGTCCTTGTAATAGCTAATTATTTCTCATGATCTATGAATATAAATATTGTTACTCATGAAAAGTCAACATTCAAATACTTACTGCTTGGATAAGGTAGGAGAGATATAGGTTGGGAGGGATATCAGGATAAGGTTCACCTTTAAAGATAGGTTGGAATATAATGCAGTATTTTGCTCAGGTAATCAGTAATATTAGTTGAAGATCTTTGGTCAGTAGATAAAAAAAAGACTGCTCTCTATGCATTAAATTCCACATACAAAGTAACCAAAACATTCTGTTTAAACACTATTACATTGGAGTTAAGAAAATTAAGATGCAAAGAAATCTATGAAAGCATCTGCTCTGTGGTCACAGATATTCTGGACAAGAATTTATATATTATGTTCTTACCACTTTATCATACTGGTGTCAAGAGTATATTATCAAATCATTATGAAGCATATAAGTCTACAAATTTAGAAGAGGGAAACAATTTTGTAAAGGCTGTGTAAAATAAAGCAAAGCAAAAACAACCAACAAAAAGAACAAGCACACTAACATCAAAACTCAAGACTTAAAGGAAAAGTAAAATTTCAAAGAGAAGAAAGAAAATGTGTGACTGAAGTACAAACATGAGGTCATTTTTGGATAGAGTCTTAACCAGGTTGGGAATCAGAGGAGGCCAAGGGGTGCTAAGCTCAAGATGCCTAATGGAGTGGAAAGAAGCTGTGGTTTCCTGGTTATACCCTCCAGAATAAACGGTGACTTTGGAATTACTTTCGAAGGTTATAGCCAACATAATCTAATCTATTTATGTCTCTCTCCCTTTTTAACCTCTGAACATACATGCTCCTTCCAAAATTGCCTTTGACTCATGCAGACTCTTCTGTGAAAGTCCGAACTGCCTTTCAGAGGCAGATAGAAAGACTGGTTCTTTTAGGAAGACGCTGATCCTTGGTAGTAGTGGTGATGGAGGGGGAATTTAATGAAAATTTATTTTTTCTTAACTCAGTTGGGTATAGGGCAAAATATTCATGCAAATGTGGAGATTCTTTGAAAAAAGAATCGTCACACCTACAATATTAACATCAATAAGAGGCTATATCACTGAGGACTCTGATCTTTAGATCAAGATCTTGGGAAGTTTTTTCTATATTTCCCTGTATGTATTTTATGAAAGTAGGTTGATATCAAAGTATTAAACCATTTTGATTAGTCTATATTAACATTATGTATAAGTTCTAGTTTCACTTTTTCTTACAAATAACAATTCAGTATTCCCTGCAGTTTAAGAGATTATCCTTATTCAACTTAAAACACTTGTTCCTTTGTAAATTAACTCCACATACATTTGAGACTTTATTTCTGGGCTTTCAGTTCTATTCCACTGGTCTGAGAGTCTGTGTTTGTTAGAGTACTACATAGTTTTTTTTTTGTTGTTGTTGTTTTTTGTTGTTTGTTTTTGGTTTTTGAGTCACACCTGGCAGTGCTCAGGGCTTACTCCTGGCTCTATGCTCAGAAATTGCTCCTGGAAGGCTCGAGGGATCATATGGGATGCCAGGATTTGAACCATGTCCTTTTGCAGGCAAGACAAATGCCTTATCTTCATGCTATCTCTCTGGCCCCAGTACTACATAGTTTTGATTGCTATAGCTTTGTAACTTGGGCTTCTTCTGAGATCTTTGATAATCTTGATTTTTTTGAAACTTCTTTTATTCTCCTGGAATGGCTTTAGGATCCTGCCCATGAGTCCACTAATTTTTTCTTCTGCTTCTGATATTCTTCGTATTACCTTTATTCAGATATTTAGTTCTTTTGCTATTTATTCATTTTCTTGATTTCTGACTAAAATGTGCTGATATTTTCTCTTTCCTTGTTTGAATTCTCTATAATTTCCTACAACTCAGGGAACAGACAGATCATTGTCACTATGAATTCATGCTCAGGGAGCTGTTTTGAGCATGTTTTATGTGTCTAGGATCTTTATAAGGCTTCTGTAGTCTAGTGCTCTGAATTTTTCTGCTTTTCTTTATTATGTCTGGCACAATGTGGATGGTAGTTGTGAGGATCTAGCTTTTTAAAGTCTGAAGACAATGTATGTTTCTTATTTTCTGGGAGTTTGCTGCCTCAAAAATCTTGGGACCCTGTAGATAGAGGACATCATCCCAGAGTTCATATTTATTGTGTTTATCGACAGTTTTAGAGCCTTCCTAACAATCTGATTCACCAATATAAATTCAATTGCTTATTGATGGATAGGAGTACTCAGATCCATTGCACCTCCAAATAGATTCAATCTCTAATAGCAAAGACCTTCTTTTGACCACTCCTAGGTATCAGGTAATTGTCAGAATTGGGGAGGTATATTTGTTGTGCAGTGGACCCAGGCTTAGTGGATCCTGGTTTCTCACCTAATACTTGATATCTCCTCAGAGGACAGAACTTGTGTCAGGCAATCAGATGTGAAGAATGAATTTGACTAACTCATGAAGTCACAACTGCCATTTAATGCTCTGTTTCTGTGCCATTGGCTAATGCAAAGGACTTTTCTTATGATGGATGATACATGGTACTGTGCTTCACTTTGAGCTCTTTTGTTATCATCTTTATTGGCTCCCTCTGGAGAGAAGGCAAGTAGACAGCTATTGGGTATTTCCTGCAATAGTGGCACTCTGTTGGCTCTCTCCTGTCCCATCAGGCATGGACAAGATGGTACTTGGCTTTCCCAAGTCTGGAATAAAGTTTATTGGGGGCTGCCTGAGGCAGTCATGGAGGAAAACTCCATTTAATACATTAATAATCTAAAGCTACATACACTGTTATACCTTATACAGAAGAAGAAAAAGAAACATTTAACACTTAGAAAAGCTAAAAAAAAATAAAACTTTTATATAAAAAGTTGTTCCCATGGCAAAAGCATATATACTTATTGCATTTTAACCAAAATCATATATTCTTTAGCCCTTTGTACTGGGAGAATTAAGGATGTTAAAATATCATCCTGATTTCCCAAGTTCTGCAAGGAGTGATCACTGAATGTAGAAATAGGAGTAAGCCCTGAGCAACCTTCAGGTGTGTCCCCCAAAAAACAAAATGCCATCCTTTCTAAAGTTTTATAGAGATTCAATGCAATCTCTGTCAAAATTCCAACTCCATCTGCCTCCAGGAAATAAAACAAACACTAATAAAATTTTAATAGAAACACAAATGCCAGAAAATATTCAAAGCCATTCTTGGGGGGAAATATAGAAAAGGTATCATGTTTCTCAATTTTAAGCTTTACTATAAATCTATTATCAATTCAGTGTAATACTGGGATAAATACTCAGACCAATGTAACAGAATTAAGAGCCATTATAACCCTTATGTTGATGAACAAAGTATTTAAAAGCATAAAATGGATAACAAAAATAATTTCAGGGTCCTGTGCGGTGGCACTAGAGCCTTGCAAGCACAAGCATAGGACGAACCATGGTTCAATCCCCAGACATCCCTTATGGTCCCCAAGCCAGGAGCAATTTCTGAGCGCACAGCCAGGAGTAACCCCTGAGCGTCAATGGTTGTGGCCCCACCAAAAATAATTTCAACTAGTAATTAGGAGAACTAGTAACCACATGCAAAAATGATAAATTGTCTAACTATTTTACATCATTCATAAAAAGTTAAATAAAATTAATTAAGGACTTATAAATCATATATAAATCCACAAAAGACAGTAGTGAAAATTCTATGACATTGACCCTAAAGTCTTTAATCTTTCAATTTTATGCACAAGAAATATAAAAACAAAAGTAAACATGAGATTACCTCAAATTAAAAGTATTTTTCACTATAAAAATGATCATTTAAGGGGTGGAGAGATAGCTTGAAGGTAGGACATTTGCCTTGCATGCAGAAGGACAGTGGTTCAAATCCCTGCATCCCATATGTTCCCCTGAGCCTGTCAGGAGCGATTTCTAAGCATGGGGCCAGGAATATCCTCTGAGCACTGCCGGGTGTGACCCAAAATCCAAGAAAATTCAAAAAATTAAAAAATAAAAATGATCATTTAAAAATAAAGACATCTTAATGATTGGGATAAAAAATTCAGAAGTCATACTAGTGACAAAGGGCTTCTATAAAAGATACCTAAAGAACTCAGAGAATTTAGCAATGGAGTAGGTAGATAAACATAACTTCTTCAAAGAAAATATAAAGATGATGTATACATAAAAATATTTATCAACACTGATTGGCAGGGAATACAAATTAAAATTTTAATGAATAATCACCTCACATCAGTGAGAATACCCACATCAAAAGATCAGAAACAACTAATCTTTGGGATGTGGAGAAAATAGAAAATCTCACTCACTCTTACTGAAAATATAAACTTGTTTGGTGTCAAATAAAGAACTATGAATATTTCTCACAAAATTTAAAAATGTCTCTCATATGATATCACAATTCCTCTCCTAATCGTCTGCACAAAGAAGAGAAAATTACTTATCAAAAAATACTATGTTTTTTTATTGTAGCAGGTTTGCAATAGTCAAAATCTAGCCTACAATCAAAGTACCAATGACTATAAATGGTAAAAAAAAAATTAAGTATATGTACAAATGGCATATTACTCAACCTCCTAAGAAGTTGAAATCTTTCACTTTATCCTGAATGAAACTAGAAAGTATTATGATAAACCATAAGAGTTTGAAGGAGAAAAGTAGAATTAAGACCATTTCACTCATAAGATACATAAATAAGGCACTAGACAATGTCTACTGAGAACAGCCATTATACTTTAAGGACAGAAGAGAGATTAATCAACACAGAGTGTATGTGTGTGGTTCCATGGGGTTATGATATAGTAAGGAGTTTATTTTTCCTGGAGTTTATAAGATGTATACTTCTGAAAATCAATGCTATTACAATAAAATAATATTTTTACATTTTAATTGTTAAATATCCCTTTTATTATGTCACACATTGTCCATTATGTATATTAGCTCTTTCCATGTATAAGCAAGCACAATAGTTGAGAATTAAGTAATCTGTAAAGTTAGATTATTTGCCTTAGTTATAGGTCTCTCTCTGCAAGCTTTATGTAGAGGGATGTTCTATTAGTCTAGAATTCTGTTTTATCCTTCTTTATTCATCCCTACTCTAAAGTAGGAAGAGATGGGGCTGGAGAGGTAGCATGGAGGTAAGGCATTTGTCTTGCATGCAGAAGGACGATTCGAATCCTGGCATCCCATGGTCCCCTGAGCCTGCCAGGAGTGATTTCTGAGTGTAGAGCCAGGAGTAACCCTGAGCACTGCCGGGTGTGACCCCAAAACCAAATAAAATAAAATAAAATAAAATTGGAAGAGATATGGTATAATTAGAAAGGTCAAGTACAGGACTGAGTAAATACAGCTTAGGCCCTTTCTTTTCCTTTTTTTTAAGCCAATATTTGCAAATTGTACACCTATTGATCTCTCCAGGAACCAAGTCTAACAGTGAATCCAATTTATGAACACAGGAAACCCTGAGAAGCAGCACTGCTTTTAAAAGCTTGGTAAAATATGTCTTATTTTCAAGGTTCTTATAAAATAGCACTTTGTTGTCACATGCTACTAGTAATAAAATTGATATTTTGGTCATTTTGGCCAGATTTTTGTATAGTTCTCAGTGGCACTGAATTCAGTTACTAACAATTTTAGAGATGGGGCCAGAGTGATCGCACAGGGGGTAGGGCATTTGCCTTGAATGAAGTTGCCTAGGACAGACCTGGGTTCAATCCCCAGCATCCCATATGGTTCCCCTAGCCAGGAGTGATCTCTGAGTGCATAGCCAGGAATAATCCCTGAGCATCACCAGTTGTGACCCAAAAAACCATAAAACCAAAAAATAAAGACAAAAACAAATAAAAGTTATAGAAACCTCTAAAAGCTATATTATGAGTCCAAATACGTTTTCTACAAAAAAATTTAAATTGTAATAAGAATGAAATTTTCATTTTAGTACCAACCTGCGATTATTTAGCATTAGTTTGTTAAGCAATGTTTTAATTAATATTTGCAGCACAGAAGTAAGACTATCATTATATATATTAAATTAAATACTTTCATAAAAAGTGAAACATCGAGAAAATAGTTTGTACTCTCTAGCAATGCCTCAATGCATATTTCCCCCCTTTCTTTTCCAGTAAGATGTATGGACAGCTAAATAGGAGAATACACAAAGTAAACCCTCCTTAGAAATGTAAAATGACAAACCTAGCACCAAAAAGACATTCTTCTCTAATGAGGAAATAATGTTAATCGTAAATGTTTCCATATTACAAAGTCACATTAGACTAGATTGTGTTATGTAGAATAATAGTATATTATGTCAACCATACATATCTGCATTTTAGAGAAATTTTTAATGTTTTCTAAAAAAATGATAATCCTATTTCTTTCATTTAAAGGAGACATTAGCAGAATGTAACAACGTTATGTTTGGGAATTCTTTTAACATTTTTAAGCCCCAGACTGGCAAGAACAAAGAATCACTTTGCTAACTAATGTATTAAATATGTTGTCTATTTATATAGTAATTGTTTGATGGAAAATTCATCTCTTTTGTTCCTTCTTATCTTTTCTTTCCTCTTGTCCGTGCAGTGTATTTATGAATTATGCATGTGAACATAATTAAAAGTAACAATTGGTGAATTGTACTCCATGGACATTGTTCCATGTTTCAAGTCTTATTTAGAATGAACCAATTTTATGCAAAGAGAAGAGCTTATAATTAAATTCATAGCCATCCTTCTTGGGAAGGTTTCCTTTATGTAAAATGCATTGCTTGCTAGAGGCTGTTTTCTGACCAAAAGCTTCGAATTACATATTTTAAGAATTCCATAGATGATTTAGCAACATTTTCCCACCCCTTCCTACAAATGAAGCCTTCCTATAATTCCTTAGTCGTGTTTCTTTAGCCTCTAGAGTTTGGTTAGTCTGCAGACATGCAGAATTGCTAAGCATCAGCTTCTATGAAGGTTCTGTCATTTGCAAAGTAGGAACAGATAGAATATAGCAAATGAGTGAATGAGATCAATCTCTCAAATGTTTTTCTTTGATTACTTCCAGGAGCTCCTGAAAAATATTTTCCATCTTTTGTTCGTTTTAAGTACAAGAATCCTGGGAAAGGAAAAAAAGTCAGCTGAGATAGGAGATGATGTTCTATTCACCTATAGAAATATTTATCTTGTAAGGAAAAGAAAAGATTCTTGTAAACCTTGACTCAGTTCCACACTTTTCCCCCCAATTTCACAAAGTATTTTTTCTTTAAAATATTATTTATTTGTGTTAAGTGATTCTATCTTTTTCAAACTACAATCCAAGCTTATAGCTTTTAATAGCATATGCACACTGACTGAGAATCATCAGTACTCCACTCTACTAAAGCTTAAAATATTCTGTACAGAATCTGTCTCCATATTTTACTCACACATACCTGGATAGTCTTTCTCTTTGTTGACCTGGGTCATCCTCAGCAATTTCTTTCTCTGCACTTATTATTTTCCCGAAACAAAAAAAATCCTTTCTTTCTGTGAAGATATCACATGATGAATTTGTAGTAAGGAATTGACTATTTCCTTCCACTTCCACAATCATTTCTGATTCCGAGTCAATTTCTCGGCAGAGTGACAATATCATAGGATGCAGAGACCTGAAAAAAACTTCGAATTTGCTCTTACAGTTGGTGAAGAATGGGATGTGCTGCATTTTTTAACCAGAGTTTGATATCTCTTCTCTTTCTCTCTCTCTGCTGTGCTTCTTCCAGGAATTGAAAAATGTCATGTTTAAAAGCTTTGGCTGGCCCATGGTGTCATCCACTAGATCTATCATCATCTTTGTAGCTCATCTTTTTCTCTATTAAAAATAAGGTATTTATATTTCTAGATGAAATGGGAGAAACCTAGACTTGATAAATGCCTTCCTGTTCTCATTTTTATGGGGTAGTACATTATTGGAGGGAATTTGCCATGGTCTAGGGTGATTGCCTTCTGCTGCACTAACTGGAAATGATCACTCAAGGTCACATATTGTAAAGTTTATTTTTAAGAATTAAGCTGTTAATTAAAGAGAAGAATAATGAAGACAGGAAGCATGCCTGGGAAGGTGGTGACAGATGTCTCAGGCGGCAGGTGTTGAAGTGTATAGAAGAAAAACATAGATTTTCTTCCATTATCCCATATTTCTGAAGAATTGAGTGAAGCCAATGATTAAAGACTGGGTGGAAAGAAATAGTTGTGTGAATAAACACAGTCCCTTTTTATCTTGCAGAACTCTGCTATCATGGTACAAACAAGCTGAAAAATCCCTCTAATGAACACCATAATGTCCCAAATAGATGCAGGAGATGACCTTAGGAGATACGTAGATATAACATTAAATACCTTACATAGCATGGTGAGGAAGTCAGTTTTATTGTAGTCTTGCTTCCTATATCTAAGAGAGAGTCTAGTGGTTCAAGAATTTCTTTAACACTGACATGTGGTAATCTTCATTTTTAAGAGAAAAGTCGGAACTCAGCAGTAACTGAGGAGGATTTTGAAACATAATTTTACTTGGGATTTTTTTTTTTTTGCAATCACCTTATGTTTATTGCAAGCAAAACTGGTTTTTCATTTATGGTAGTTGTATAAAGCTTCTTTGTAAAAATAAATTAGCTGAGGGCCAGAAAGAGCTGAAGTTTGGAACACATACTTTCTATGCAGAACGCACAGGTTCCAGGCACACTAAGAACTACTAAGCATCCTAGCCATACCCAAACACCAAAGCTGGAAGAAGCCCCAACCACCAGAGTTGGTTCCAAGACTGAGAATATAATTAATAATTGAAAAACTAAAGAAACTCATTTATTTTATAAAAATAAGCCCATTTGAATAAAATAGTATGAAGGTGATAGTAGGCATGGCACCTAGATTTAATACAATAATTATAAAAAAGTTTTAGTATGAGTATGAGAAAAATGTTATAGTTTTGCAAAATGTTGGAGGCATGGGAAATCCTGGTTTAGCAGCATGTGTGTCAAAAAACACACAAAGTCTCTCATGTGGTGACAGCACACCACAAAAAAAATTAATGAGACATTGAAATAAAATATTAAGCCCACATGGAAAAGGTGCCTGATGTTTCAAGAGCTATTTTTAGGGTGTCACTTAACACCTTCTATTAATTAAACACATCAGTTTTCTTATCCTAAGAAGAAAAGATGTTCAGCAAAATCAAGTATAAAAGAACTTAACAACACTTGATTCCTTGCCTCTTACAAACTCCATTAAAGTGATCCACACTATAATTTACATAAATAAGTATATTTTAATTAGAAATTGGGGGCTGGAAAGATAGCATGGAGATAAGGCCTTTCATGCAGAAGGTCATCAGTTCGAATCCCAGTGTCCCATATGGTCCCCAGTGCCTGCCAGGAGCAATTTCTGAGCATGGAGCTGGATGTGACCCAAACACCACAAAAAAAAAAAAAAGAAATTGGAGATAAATTTCAGATTTATATTATGCTCACAGGACACTTAGAAGAGGGTATTAAACTGATGAACATTAATAATATCGCACCATACTATATTTCTATTCTTAAACCTTGGAAATTCTTAGTTAAGGAAATACAATTGTCTCCTTTTCTGGAAACAAACCATTCCCAGACTCTTAAGTTTCTAAGACCTCAGAGATTTATCTCAAAGGCATTATTCAGTATCTTGCCCTTAGGTAGTACAAAAACACTGAGTAAATTAATGTAAGAGTGACTGAAGCAACAAATGAACTGAAAGTCTTCAGCAGAATGAATGAATGAACAAATGGATAGGAAGTCTTTACATAGGATGCAATTCAGGAGAAGTAACAAGAGGAAATTAAAAAACACGTCCTTGCTTTTGAATTTTCTTTCCCAGATAAGAGTAACCATACCAATTAAAGTCAACAGTTTGTTTACCCCATTCCCACCCTATCCCATCACAAATAACCTTAGAAGTAGAGGTCACGATCAAAGTAGTTCAACTATACTTTACACTCAGTGCACGAGTTTTGTTCATCTCTCTGTGAAGCTGAAAAGATTATAATGAAAATGCCTAAAGAAAGCAGGAAGGGACAATTGTAAATAGTTTTCTCTGACAACTGGTATCAGCAGTTTCTCATAGCCTTGCATTTATGCAGACTAAAATGACAAATGTATTACAATGAATAGATGAGATCTTTCTGTCTGGGTATGGCATAAAAATAAAACAATACTGTACTGATTTTTCTCTCTCGGAGTATTGTCCTCCTTGCACAATTGCTGAACATTGGCAGAGCTGTTAACACCATTGATGGAAAACAAAGCAAAACTTGGGAGAGTTTCTCCAGCCCAGGGCTTCCGACTGTTATAGCACTGCCTGATGCCACTGTCAGAGTGCCTGGATTCAATATCCTGCTAGCTACCATGGGGCTTTGTCTCTCCATGAAAGTGCACCTTTTCCTCAAGGTCATATGCCAGCAGTTCTTAAAAAGCTTCCTACTGGCCATGGGATTCCTTTAGTTTAAGGAGCCTCCTGGGTGCTTTGAAGTCTGGTTTCTTAAAAGTTTGCCTGTAGCTGCCCTGGAGTGGAGCTAGAACATATAGCAATGGGCTCCTTCGAATTGAAAGACCCCCAGCACTCACCATAGATTCCCTTTTACCTCCACACAGAGCTGCTACTAAAAATATTTCACCGGCTTTCAACTTCATGAAAGATTTATGTAGACTAAAATGTATCCTCAATAGGCATGTGACAATAAAATCAAGGCTGTATCAAAAGGAGCTTTAGATAGACAGAGAGCTTGAAATAGTCCCTGGATTGTGCCCAACATTCGAGTTTTACAAATGAGCACAGTAAGTAACATCTCCAGTTCTAGAAGGTTGGAGGGTCAAATCATTCCTCACTGCTACATAAACCAATGAAGTAGGAAGCTTCATCTTCTAATGGATGGACTCTAAAAGGACACAGAGGACACTTCTAAATCTAGGCCAACTGAGAGAAGAGGAAGTTTTCTGGACACTCAATATGCAGACACATTGTGAAGAGGAAGTCAGTTACTCTGTTGAAGACTTCTGGAAGTATCTCAGGTAACTTTCTCCTTTTGCAACTTCGATTTTTATTTTAGATCTTCAAGTCCATATTTCAAACAAACTACAATTCTGAAGATCCAGGAGGCCTTTTCAAAGAAAACTGAAAAAAGAATTAGTCATATCATGTGGGATTATTCTAGTAATTGTCTGCCTTTTGTATACAAGTCTATCTATGAAATTATTTCCACTAGAATTACATTTCATGAGAGAAGATCATTATTCTGGTTCTTTGTTACCAGGCATGACTAGTATATGGCCGTAACTCTACAAATGGCTATTGTTTGCTCCAATTAAAACTCAGTATTTCAGGTAAAGATATGAACAAAAACACTATTTCTTCTAGAATTAGCTCTTTAATCATGCCTTCCAAGGAAGCCTCAGGCTCACCGTGGAGATAGTTCATCAGTTGAATGTTCTATCTTGCACCCCAATTAGATTAATGTCTTTCCACTAAGAAAGTCTCATATTTCCTTAGATACTTCCTAGATCAGCAGTACATCACACATAGCAAGTAGATGTCACTCATTAACCCTGAAAAATAGTTCTTGAGAAAACTGCTGTGCTTTTGGCAGATAGATCCTCCAAATCTGTTTCTTTTTCTTCCAAGACACTTAGGTTTTATAAATCAAGTCCATGCATTTTTGTAGTGATTTTCTACTTATTAAATATGGTTATTTCTAAAACAACCAATTAAGTTAATATAGACCCCCCAATCACTTAAAAGTAAAATGGACCTTTGACCTTCCTTGGAAAGAGGCAAATAATAACATTTCCATCAAGAACTTTCTTCTTCTTTTTTTTTTTTTTTGGTTTTTTGGGCCACACCCGGCGGTGCTCAGGGGTTACTCCTGGCTGTCTGCTCAGAAATAGCTTCTGGCAGGCACAGGGGACCATATGGGACACCGGGATTCGAACCAACCACCTTAGGTCCTGGATCTGCTGCTTGCAAGGCAAACACTGCTGTGCTATCACTCCGGGCCCAAGAACTTTCTTCTTAACCTTGACAACTCATCTTGAAATACTTCATTTCTTCCTGTTTTTACTCCAGAAAAAGAAATAAGGTTGAGAATTTGTGGCATCTAACATCTTTTTGGAAAAAAAATTAAAACATACAAATAATAGGCCATTATTTCCCTGCTACTTTGCATTTATTTTTCCTTTCTAAAAATTTCTGCAAGGTTTCAAGATGCATCAATTAGCCTCCATACTCAAAAACAACAATACTGCTTTTGAAAATGCAACTCCAATCTGGGCTTGCTCAGAGGTCTCTTACTAATCATAATGGCTATTTAAAGTGTATATTCTTCCATAATTTATCTTTCTCTTAAAGTTATAGAATAAAGCTGTGATGATCAATCACTTAAAAATAACTCACCCTCTCATTCCTTGACTGAATATGCAGAATCAGCAGTGAGCATGCATCGAATATTGACTGTAGAGATAAGAACTATGTTTCCTGGGAAAAATATTTTCAATGCTATGCTCATGACATATTTAGGACATCTTTTTTATCATTAGTTGGTTGTACAAATCCTTTACTAAAACGTGCTCAGATTATCAAATAAAATCTCTATCACAGAAGAATATCTGGATAATCTATTCATGATCATCTTCTCTTGGCTTTTGAGATTCTCATGTTACAAAGCATCCTTGCCTCACAGAGGAAAATGTCAGTATTTTCTTAGTTTTTCTTAGTTTTCTTCCAAACATTTTACATTCTACCTCAATCCCTGGTTGTTGGATATATATAAATAAGATATATAATATTATAATATAAATAATAATATATATAAAATTTAGGCTATCCCATTAAGTCCACAAATCTCCCACCCCATCCAATAAATATTAGAAATAAATTAAGGATGAGTTGCATTTTAAACTGTGTTTTATTTGTAGTTGTAACATATTCTTTTTAAAAATTGATCATGAAAAAGTTCTCTTGTTTATGGCACTGCTTTCACAAGCAACTCTGGTTCTAGAGTAAAACAGAATTTCTCAAGGATACATGGAGGACCAATAATAATAATACCACCTGGAGTGGAACTTTGATGAATGGAGCAAAGGGGCTATTAAAAGATCATTAAGAGGGCTAATAAGTCAACAGGTAAGATACTTGCCTTGAGGGTGAAAACCAGATTTGATCCCCAACAAACCATATAATCCCTAAACCTGCCAGAAGTGATACCTGAGTACAAAGTTAATAGTGGAGACGCACTGCCAACTGAGACCAAAAGAGAAAAAAACTATGAATACGAGACTTTACCATCTCTAGGAACTAGAAATGTTATTTTTAATAGATAATATGGGAATAGTATGAATGACTTTATTACAATAAATTTGACACAGAAAATTGGCGATTTTATAAGAAGACAACTATTAATAAAACTTAAATAATAATAGAGTATGAGTGGCTCTATATTTATTTTAAGTATTGGAAAAGTAATTATTTATATAGAAAACTTCATGGTCAGTCAGCTTCACTGTGACTTTCATTTCCTTTTTAACAAAGAAATAATGTTATGTGTCCCAACTTAGACTCCATGTGATTGGACAGCGACTGTCCAATCCAAAACCCTAGACCCCACTCGCAAAACCAACACAGGTCCCAGCAGCAACATCAGGAACCAAACTCCTCCCTGGAAAACACCTAATACTGCTCTGGCACCAACCTGCACCAGTTACGATATGACATCCTGACATGAGGAAAAGGCAACAACTTGTTCTAAGAGAGGGTTGCCATATCTCATCAGCTGACTCTACGATGAAACCAGAAGACATGTCAGCCTTTGCTCTATGCAAAAACCAAAATCTCCAACTACAGAAGACTAACTTAGACAAACAAGATCTGGGCAGAACCTATCTTGAGACCAATGAGAAAGGTCCTAGCTTAGACCTTAATCTAGGATTAGTACATAAACCAAGATCTCTAACTCTAGAAGTCTGACTTTGACAACTGCTACTGAGCAGAATTTCTGGAACCGCATTGAAACATCTATCCGACACTTTGTCCAAGGATCTGAGCAAAAACCAAGACCACTAATTGCAGAAGATTGATTACAACAACAATGATGGAACAGAACTTCTAGAACTGTATCTCTCTCCTAGCCTTTGTCCTATAATCTACGCAAATACCAAGATCTCTATCTAGAGTCATGATGTTATCCAGGATAGTTTCCTGGTACTGAGATGTAAAATGAGTATGTATGGAGCCTGCAGTAGTTCCCATGGCAGTATGCTTCAAGGACAGAGAAACCCTGTATCTCTTAGGCTAAGGGAATTTCCTTTCCAATTTCCTCAATACTTATCGTCCTAGACCAAAAGAAAAGAAAAGAAAAGAAAAAAACACACACACACACCTTTTCTTTTTAAGTACTTGCTAGTTTGGGTTTTGTTTCTGTTTTTGCTTTTTTACTATTTTGTTTGTTTTGTTATGTTTTTTTTATTTTTGTTGTTGTTGTTTTATCCCCTTTTTTCTTTTCTTTTTTTTTTTTTTGTATGTGTGGGTGTTCATGGTGGTATTTTTTGTTGTTGTTCTGTTGTTTTGTTTTGGTTTTTTTTTTGCTTGTCTTTCATAGTTGCTGGGTTTGGTTTTTGTTCTTTCTTTGCCTTCTTTTTTCATTTTTGTTGTTATGGCTTCATTGTTTTTTTTTTCCTTTGTGTTGTTTTGTTACCTTTTTCCTCTTTTTCCTCCTAAATTGATATTTATAACACCTAGATAATTTTTTTCTAGTTTTCCCCCTTTTTATTTTTATACTTCCAACAGAACCATATTACTAAAATAATATTGCTCAGCTTCATAATTTGAGAGAGAAAAATGGACAGTGCCAGGACTAGACAGTCATATGAACACTTAGTGAAAATAAAAAATTATCAGACTTGAACAACAAACCCAAAGTCAATGACAACAGAATTGATACCCAATCTACAACATGCTGTATAAGTGGGGGCCAGTTATGCTAGCATCCTGGGGGGTAAAGGAGGGAGAAGTAGGATGCATGCTGGGAAAAGGAGTGGAGGGAGGGCAACATTGGTGGTGGAAATTCTTATTCATTATCATTATGTACCTTAAATATTACTGTGAAAAAATTGTAACTTACTTTGGCCACAATAAAAATTTAAAAAGAAAAAGAAACAATACCAATTTTATATAAAGACTTGTAGGAATATAGAGAATGTAAAGCTTTGCAGCTCATTCTGTGAACATTGTCACCAAAACTAGTGCAAGAGACACATTACAACATATATGATTCTTCCCTTGTAGACAACTAACCAGAAGTTATCTCTGGCACAAAGTCAGGAGTATTTCCAGGTCATACCAAACAGAAAGAATAAACAGTAAGAGAAGGAACAATAGATACCCAAGAATAGCTATATCAATGCTTGGAAAAAGGAATATAGGAGGCATCATTTTTTCCAACGTTAAATTGTATTACAAAGCAATACACATTAAAACAGCATGGTACTGAAATAAAGACAGATCCTCAGATCAGTTTAATAGACTGAAGTATTCAGAGAATACCCCCCCAGATATACAATCAATTAATCTTTGATAAAGGGACAAAAAATGCAAAATGGATCAAGGAAAGCCTCTTCAACAAGTGGCGTTAGGATAATTGGTCAGCCACTTGCAAAAAGTGAACTCAGAGCCCCCAGCTAACACCATGCACCAAGGATTAAAGGCCTTGATATCAGACCTAAAATCATCAGGTATATAGAACAACACATAGGTAAAACACTCCATGACATTGAAACCAAAGGCATCTTTAAGGAGGAAACAGCACTCTCCAAACAAGTCGAATCAGAGATAAACAATGAGACTATATTAAACTGAAAAGCTCTGCACTTCAAAGAAATAATTTCAGGATACAAAAGCCAACCACAGAATGGGAGAAGCTATTCACCCAATACCCATCAGATAAGGTGCTAATATCTAAGTATACAAGGTACTGACAGAATGTAACAAGAAATATGTATATATATATATATATATATATATATATATATATATATATAACCCCATCAACAAATGGGAAGAGGAAATGAACATTTTGTCAAAAAAGAAATACAAATGGCCAAAAGGCACATGAAAAAATTCTTCACATCACTAACTATCAGGGAGATACAAATCAAAACAACAATGAGGTTCCATCTCACACCACAGAGACTGGCTGACATCACAAAGAAAATATGCAAGGCACTGACAGAACTTTACAAGAAAAAAACATCTAATCCCATCAAAAATGGGAAGAAGAAATAAACAGACAATTTGACAAAAAAGAAATACAAATGGTCAAAAGGCACATAAAAAATGCTCCACAACACTAATCATCAGGGAGATGAAAATCAAAACAACTATGAGGTAGCAACTCACACCATAGAGATTGGCACACATCACAAAGAATGATAACAAGCAGCGTTGACAAGGATGTGGAGAGAAATAAACTCTTATCCACTGCTGGTGGGAATGTCATCTAGTCCAACCTTCATGGAAAGCGATATGGAGATTCCTCCAAAAACTGGAAATTGATCTTCCATACAATCCAGCTATACCACTCCTAAGGATATACCCTAGGAACACAAAAATACAATACAAAAATCCCTTCCTTACACCTATATTTATTGCAGAACTATTTACCATAGCAAGTCTCTGGAAACAACCACGATGCCCCTCAATAGATGAATGGCTAAAGAAACTGTGGTACATATACACAATGGAATATTATGCATCCGTCAGGAGAGATGAAGTCATGAAATTTTCCTATACATGGAATCTATTATGCTGAGTAAAATAAGTCAGAGGGAAAGAGAAAGATGCAAAATAGTCTCACTCATTTATGGGTTTTAACAAAAATGAAAGACATTCTTGCAATAATTTTCAGAGACAACAAAGAGGAGGGCTGGAAATTCCAGCTCACTTTATGAAGCTCACCACAAAGAGTGATGAGTGTAGTTAGAGAAATAACTACATTGAGAACTATCCTAACAATGAGAATGAATGAGGGAAGTAGAAAGCCTGTCTAGAGTACAGGTGGAGGTGGAGTGAGAGGAGAGAGATTTGGGACATTGGGGATGGGAATGTTGCACTGGTGAAGGGAGGTGTTCTTTACATGACTGAAACCCGGAACCATAATCATGTTTGTAATCAAAGTGCATAAATAAAGATATTAAAATAAGAATGAGAACAATCAGTGCTGGCAGGGATATGGGGAAAAGGGAACTCTTATTCACTACTGGTGGAATACCATCTAGTCCAGCCTTTGTGGAAAACAATATGGAGATTCTTCAACAAAAAAATGGAAATTGAGCTCCCATTTGACCCAGCTATACCACTTCTAGGGATATACTCTAGGAACACAAAAATACAATACAAAAAAATCCCTTCCTCATACCATATTCATCACAGCACTTTTTTCAATAGCCAGACTCCAGAAACAATCAAGTTGCCCTTCAACAGATGAATGGCTAAAGAAACAGTGGAACATATACACAATGGAATATTATGCAGCCGTCAGTAGAAATCAAGTCATGAAATTTTCCTATACATGGATGTACATGGAATCTATTATGCTGAGTGAAACTAGTTAGGGAGGGAGAGACACACAGAATAGTCTCACTCATCTATGTATTCTAAGAAAAATTAAAGACATTAAAATAATTCCCAGAGATGAGGGCTGGAAGGACCAGTTCAAGATATGAAGTTCACCACAAAGAGTGGTGAGTGCAGTTAGAGAAAAACTACAGTGAGAACTATCATAATGATGTCAGTGAGTGAGGGACATTGAAAGCCTATCTTGAATACAGGCAGTGGTTGGAGAAGGGAAAAGATGGGGGAATTGGTGATTGGTGAATTGCACGGGTGAAGGGGGTGTTCTTCTTATGATTGCAATCCAACTACAATCATGTTTGTAATCATTGTGTTTAAATAAAGAAATTATAAAAAGGAATAGCTAACTAATATAGATTAAATTTCTCAGAGAAATTACATTAAATTACAAAAACTGTGTAGTAAAATGCTCTGATAATATTTTATAGCTAGAAAATAACTAAAAATATAATAAAACTAAGTAAAATCCATTCAAGAATTGAGTGTTTTAACTTTTATAAATTAGTTCAGATAATCAGCAATTAATAAATTAAAAACAAGACAGCAAAAATACACTCTCAATTCTACAACTGCAGTAAAAGAGCTGAAAAAATTTGAGTCATTATTAATGGTAAAATAGTAAATGATCTCTAGATAAAAACACAGCAAGAATATTTATTTTTATCACTTCTATTCAGCTCTGTATTGGAAGTTGTAGTTAGCACAGACAAAAAAAATAAATGATCAACATCCTGATTAGGAAGGAAAAGAAAATGTTCTTAATTTACATAAAAGTTATAAAGTCAGATGTAAGCCATGTAAAAATATCTACTAAAATTAATCATTGAATTTATAAAGGTAATAAGATTTTAAAAAATAGACAAAATCAACATAATCCTTTCTGGCAGCAGTAAAATATATAAATTTAAAGTTTTTAATATAATTTAGGAGATCCAGAAAATAAGTACTGAGAATATGGCAATACTTTGCATGTATCCCATTCAATTCAATATTAGGTTCCACATATGGTACCCAGGTATCACCAGGAGTGATCTCTGAGCACAGAGACAGAAAGGAGTAAACCCTTTTTAAGCACTACCAGGTGGGACAAAATTGTTTTTTATAATATCATCAAAATATGAAATATTTGACATAAAGAAATGAAATATTTGACAAGAAAAATCTGACAAGAGATAAATATACAAGATTTATATACATAAGATATTGCTGCTTGAAAAAAGCGTGAGGAGAATCTAAGTACAAAATAAAAATTTTGGTTTTGTGAGTTAGAAAAAGGTCCATGATTTTACGATTTTTCACTCAGCTCAATTTAGTTTATAGATTCAATGTAGTTGCCTTCAAAGTCTTACCAAGACTACAATAGATTATGATCATGTTATTACAAATCCAAATCAAAATGTTCAGAAACTATAGTAAAAATAAATCTTAGATGGAAAGAGTAAAAAAGCTGACACTACCTATCCTTAAGACTTATTTTCATAGTTTAGTTAGCAAGATATAGGAATTTACATAAAGATAGATAAGATAGAAAATAGTGAAACAATAACTTTTTAAATAATATTTAGCTGTATATAAATAACTCATTTTCAACCAATGAGTCACTGAAGACAAGAAAGTGATTTCAACTTAAAACACGAATAATTATATGTAAAATAAGCCTAAGTAAATATTTCACATAAAATAAAAAGCAAACTCAAAATGGATACTGAACTAAAATATAAAGCCTAAAAACATATCCTTTATAACAGGAAGCCTAGTAGAAAATCTACATAGCCAGGATTATACAAAGATTTCATAGATTCAACACCAAAAGAGTGAATAATTAGAAAGTGAATAAGTTGGACTTTATCAAATTAAAAGATTTAGAACATTTTAGTACAAAGCATATTAATGTAGTAGAAATGGGGAAGAAAAAGAGAGGGTCAGCAACATTGAAATAATCGTGGGAGAAAGTTGACAATCTGGTAGAGGGGGTGGTATTGGAATTCTTGTACATGAAACCCTGTCATTATAGTTTAGTAAATTACAGTGAATAATTTAAAGATAAGTAAATTAAATTAAAAATAGTCAAAGTCAGAAATAAAATACAGGGCTCAAAGTGTTTTATTTGTATGTGGGAGGATCTGGTTCAGTCCTGTTCCCTGAACCACCAGGATTGATTCTTGAGTATAGAACCAGGAATAATAACTGATCACTGCCAGGTATAATTCTCCAAAATTACTCCCCTTTCCCAAAAATAAATGAAAAGCTTAAGTGCTTAAAAGAAACTACTATTGGGGGAAAAGTCTATAAGTCATACAATTAGGGAATAATTTAAAAATTGTGCACCTAATTAGAGATATATCTATTTTTTGAAAGAGCTCTTAACAGGTCAAAATAAGAAAAACCCGCACCCCCCCCCAATGCAAAAATTGCAAGATATGTTAATTTACTTTATTTATTATAAAAATATACAGTTGTCAAACAAATAAATTAGACTCTACATTAAATGTCATTAAAATGTATACCAATATATATTACTACCTACAGAACTGTTGATATGATTACAACCAGCATGAACAACACAAAATGCTGATGAGAATTGTGAAGCAACAGGAACTCTTATCACTTGATAAGAATGCAAAATCCCACAGCTACTTTGGGAGAAAGTTTTAAGGTTTCTTTAAAAACAAATCATTCTTGGGATCAAGAATAAAGCTCAGCAGTCAAGCTTGCTTGCACAGGGCCTCAAGATTGACCTCTGGCATTTTATGCTTACTCCAATTTCTACATTGCCAGACCTGAAACACACAGCATCATCACATTCAAATATTGAATTATCAGGACTAATTGACCTACTATCACTGAGTGCCTTCCATCCCGAGTACTACTTTGGAAGGAAAACTCTGCCCTCCCACATATTAAAACACCTCAAATAAACCAAAATGCTTTTACCAAATAAAGCAGGGGAAAAATAAACGTTGAAATGTATGTTGAGCAAATGAAAACTTAAATATGAATAAAAACCTACATTTGAATGATTCTAGCAGCTTTATTCAAGATTGCCATAACTTGGAAGTATTTAAGATGTCCTTGGGTACTTAAATAAACAACCTATGGTACATATAGACATAGAATATTAATGCGAATAAAAAGATATGGAATATAAAGTCATTAAAGTCATGGACAAATTTTAAGTGTGAGTGACCAAATCATTGATCTGAAGAAGCAGTATATAATCTGAATATTTCAAAACTATGAAAACAGTATCAAATATTGCTAAGGGATTGGAGAGTGAAGATGGGGGAGGGAAAGTCACTCTTGCCTTTTTTTTAAATCAACCTGGGTTAAATCCTTGGCACCACATATGGTTGACAAGCACCTCCAAGAGTCAATACTGAGTAAGCCCTCAGTATTGACATGTGTGGTACCAAAAGAAAATATTCTAAATGGAGGGTTTTAATTTTTTTCTCTGGACTAAGACTAAGAACCCAAGCTAGAGAATTACTTTGCCAGTACTAGGGGAAGACTAAAGACAGAGAATAAGATCTGGATAGCTGCATCCACAACAATGTTATATCAATATGAAACAACTCAGTTTATCATTTCATTAAATCACTCCCAGTACAACCCTGTTCTCTGATTTAGTCCTACCCCAGAGATTTTTATAAACAGATAGCAATTTCCCACTAGAATGTCTGTCATAATGAATGAGACCTCCTCAATATTACTAGATTTATTCAATGTTCAAAATAAAACAAATCCTTTTATACACAATTATAATGCATTCTGGGACTCATAAATTTGAATAGGATTATAAACAGGAGAGAACTGTTTTTTCTGTTTGATATTTTCCACTCTTCCTTGCCTGGTTCCTACTATTTACTTTTTTTTTTTTTCTAAAATGTGATCCAGCTCTCTAACTCTTTTCTTCAAAGTCTTGGTTCTTCAAGGTCATCAGAAAGTATACCAAGACTCTGAGATCAGTGTCTCCACACTGATTGTTTTTGCTTTATCTACATTACTCACTCTATAGTCTATGCATCAGAAACCACACAGAAACATATGCAGACATACACACCAAACACACACAGCTATCTATGAGTTCAAAAGCTTGAAGTCAGGAAAAATATGGAGAGAATGAATATATGGAACATTCCCAAACAATTACACCACAGAGGATTTATTTATTCCTCATTACAAATTGTTTCTTAACCACATCATTTATTCTCAGGCCAATTGAATTATGGCCAACTCAAGATTCTTAAAACATAATACTTGCCCTCAAACACCTGATTCCCCTTGCCTGAGCTTATATATTTTTATGCTCATTGGTCAGTTTTGACCAGTTGTTCTTCCCAGGGTAAGGCAAGATGCTTTATTAATCTTTCAGTGCTATCACAGAAGTCCAAATTCCTGGGTTCTCACGCAAATCAAAAATGGCTCCCACATACAGCATAATTCTTTCACAATTTAGGTTAGTTCTTTGTTTTCTTTTCTAACCAGACAAATCATGCTACCCTTCACAAGACAATAATTATTTGACTAGTAATATTTTCTTAAAAATTAAATGATTTAAATTTTAATTTTTTAAAAAGGAAAGAAAACAAATTTCTGCCTATAATAGGGTTAAATTACAATATGTTCAGGAAAAATTAATGCTTAGTAAATTTAATGGCATATAAAATGATGTGTAATACAGATAAATCTCAAACAGTAATGTATATAATTTAGAAAGGAAAGTATAAATCCAGTTTGAGTTCATTTTATGAAGTGTAAAATCAGAAAGTTCCGAGTGACTTTGTTAGAAGTTTAAACAGTGGTTCCTCTCAAAAGCTTTAAGAGTTTAGGTAGTGGCTCCTCTAGCTTGTGACTAGAAAATGTCTAAAGCCTTTTCAGAAGCCTGGCATATTCCTTTTTTGGTTATTAGTACTAGGGACATGTTTATGCTTATTTTATAATTTTTTTAGTTTTTATTTTATCTATTTTTACATCTCCAATTGTGTTTTTATATTAATATATTTATTTAAACACCATTTTTACAAAATGTTTGTAGTTGGGTTTCAATTATAAAAAAGGACACCCCCCTTCACCAGTGCAATATTTTCACAACAATGCCCCCCATTTTCCTCCTCTACCACACCATGCCTATATTTGAGACAGGCATTCTATTTCTCTCACTCACTACGATTGTCATGATAGTTGTCAGTGTAGTTATTTCTCTAACTGAAATCACTACTCTTTGTGGTAAGCTTTATACTGTGGGCCCATCTTTCCAGCCCTCATCTCAATTGTCTCTGTGTATTACTACAATAATGTCTTTTATATTTCTTAAATCCCATAGTTGAGTGAGTCTATTCTGTGTCTCTCTCACTCCTTCTGACTTATTTCACTCAGCAGAGTAGTTTCCATGTCTATCCATATATAGGAAAATTTCATGATTTCATCTCTCCTATGGCTGCATAGTATTCCATTGTGTATATTTATCACAGTTTCTTTAGCCACTTATCTGTTCTTGGACATCTGGGTTGTTTCCAGATTCTGGCTATTGTGAATAGCACTACAATGAATCTAGGTGTGAGGAGGGATTTTATTTTATTTTGTTTTGTTTTGTTTGTTTGTTTTTCTTTTTCATAAACTTCCTTTTTTTATTTAAACACCTTGATTACATACATGATAGTGTTTGGGTTTCAGTCACCAGTGCAACATTCCCATCACCAATGTTGTTTGTTTGTTTGTTTGTTTGTTTTTTGTCCCTCCATTCACAATACAGACCAGGCAAAGGAAGGGATTTTTGTATTGGCTTTTGTTTTCCTAGGTTATATCTAGTATGGTAGTAGGGCTAGTTAATTTGGGAGCTCAATTTCTAGTTTTTTGAGAAATAAATATTTTTTTGAGAAAACAATATTTTTCCATAAAGGCTGAACTAGTTAGTATTGCCACCAGCAGTGAATGAAATTTCCTTTCTCCCCATATCTCTGCCAGCACTGATTGTTCTTGTTCTTTTTGATATGTCCTAGTCTCTGTGGTGTGAGAGGGTACCTTATTGTTGTTTTGATTTGCATCTCCCTGATAGTGATATGAAGAATTTTTCTGTGTCTTTTGACCATTTGTATTTCTTTACGAAGTTGTCTGTTCATTTCTTCTCCCCATTTTTTGATTGGGTTAGAATTTCTTCTTGTTAATACCTTACCTTATATATCTTAGATATTAGCCCCTTACTGATGCGTATTGGCTGAATAGTTTCTCCTATTCTGTGGGTGGCCATTGTATTCTAGTAACTATTTCCTTTGAGGTTCAGAAGTTTCTCAGCTTAATATAGTCCCATCTGTTTATCTCCACTTTCATTTGTTTGTATAGTGATGTTTTCTCCTTGAAGATGACTTTAGTCTCAATGTCATGGGTGTTGTTAACCATGTTTTTATGACTGGAACATTTGAACAATACTGTTATTTTAATGTTTTAGTTGAGTGATTTTTTTTACAAATTAGTGATATATTTAAATATATTTTTATTGAATACTATTGACACATATAATAGTCATCAAGGTGGATGGTTGAGGATCATAGAGGAATTTGCATCTTTTCCAAATATCACATATTAAACTTTATTCAGAAGGAAGTCCCAGAAAAAATTATATACATACATATGAATATTTAGATATATAGATTGTTAACCTAAGAAAGTCTTTTGTATTTTTTCAATTATACATATATCTTTCTTCAAATATATGTAAATATAATATACTATTTAGTTTATATAGTATTTACTTAACCAGAAAGGGAGTATTTATTTAACAAAAAAAGGTGTATATCATACTTCTGGAAAGGCTTTAGACCTTTTCTAGTCACAAGTTAGAGGAACCACTATTCAAACTCTTAAAGCTTTTAAGAGGAACCAGTGTTTAAATATATTTTTTTGAAGAAAATACAAAAGACTTTCTCAGGTTGACAATCTATTTGGTTAGACTAGGAACTAGATATTATGACTCAGTCTAGACTTTTAAAAACAATTTTGACCAAAAAAAACACTCTTTTGGATAAAAAAAGCATATGAATTTCTCCATAAAATGGTGCAATTTTTAACTCAATAAATGAGTTTTTAAACTATATATGTAAAAATCCTTTTGTTTTTGTAATAAAATGCTCCTGATTAAGATAGTATCAGGCTTTAGGTATCTTAGTATCCCAAGTACATAATCATCTACTGGGATGAGATCATTTCAGATTAAAAAAATCCAAGTAGAATATTACTATTACCACCACCATCACTACCACCACTACTAGTACGATGCTGACGATGATGACTAACACTACTGCTGCTACTACTTCTGCTGCTACTACTACTACTACTGCTGGTGCTGGTGCTGCTGCTGCTACTACTACTACTAATCACACAGACATCTTCATTTTCCACTTTCTGAACACATTGCCTATATTCATCACCTGAACATTTTCACACTTCCAATTGGACCATTTAAGACAATTAACATCTACTGTGCTTTTGTGCAGCTATCTCATAGCATTCCCATTCTTTGTTCTTAATAATATTACTAAATAATATTATTGATTTTGTCCAAAATTATCTACATTTTCTTAACTCTCAAATTAAATGTGGGAGTTCTAATAACCACAAGATGCCTAATTTTCATGATCACTGACTAATCACTGTAGTGACCAAATTTGCTTCGTATCACCAAAATTTTTCAGTAAACAAGATTTTTCAAGCGTTTCATAGATAGGCTCATAAGAGACATCCTAATTGAGTTGCAGGGTAGAGTCCCATAGATAAATAAAAATGGTCCTAAAATATGACACCCAAAAGTTATTGTCATTAAATTCCTATTGATCACTCTTAAACTCTTATTTATTTATTTATTTTTTGGTTTTTGGGCCACACCCAGTGTTGCTCAGGGGTTACTCCTGGCTGTCTGCTCAGAAATAGTTCCTGGCAGGCACGGGGGACCATATGGGACACTGGGATTCGAACCAACCACCTTAGGTTTTGGATCGGCTGCTTGCAAGGCAAACACCGCAGTGCTATCTCTCTGGGCCCCTAAACTCTTATTTCCAAATTTTTTTCATTGAAAAATTTTAACAAATTGCTTATTATCTTTAAGTCTAAATTTTTCAGCCATAAATCAGTATGCAAATAATACTGTCCACCCCATGTGACTCTTAAAAGAATTTAATGGAAAATATAGGGCAATTATTAGCACATGGATAGGGGGAAAAGAAAGTTCAGCCCAAGATATTCATGATTATTACCATAATTATTATCCTCTCTCCTGTAACCAATAATCTTGACTACAGCCTTATTTACTGCATTCAGGACAGCCTCTCCCATTAGCAAACATTGAGAAAAAGATCTGAATTCAGTTGCCCTGTTAAGAGGTTGTTATCATGGGAAACTACAGAGATGTTAGGAATGCAGGATAAGACCCCCCAAAATAATAATGAGTTATATGGCTTTAGATGAGTTCATTCAAGCTTGATCATGGAGCTAGAGTAGGATAGTAGCAATTTGTCCCATCTCAAGACAAGAATGACTATTAATTTGTTAAAACTCCTGCCCATTTGTGACAAATCATGGGGCAGAAAGGGATGGGTAACTGCCTCTAGGAGGTTCAACTTACAAGAATTTTAGTGTTCCCTACATTAAACAACTACAGGAGTTTAAGAACAATCTCCTGAAGGTCTAAGAAGAAAATCATGGGTCCATAACAAAGACTATTAGACGGGTTTCACACAGGTAGTCAGTCATGCATGCTTCAACTTCCTAAGTTTGAATATAGAATGTGTTGCTTAGTTTCCATGCTTAATGTTTGTCTATATGAACATCTTCACACACCAGTCAAGTTTCCCCAATTCTTAGGTCTTTTTAATTGAGATTCAGTTTTCTCTTATAAATCCAAACCTTTATAAGCCAGTCATCAAAAGAATAGCTCTCAAATATTACCTTTTATTAATAAAAATGGCATATCCCAAAAATACTTTAAACAGTTTCCACAAGTATGTGGTTAAATAAAAGAAAATTTATTGTTGCTGGTGGTAATATTGTCTTCATAAGCCCATATTGAAAACCATATGGATATTTCTCAAAAATATATTGGGAAACCTTTGACCCAGAAATCCCACTACTTAGCTTCACTCCCTAACACAAAATCATATCTATGTTCATTGCAGCGCCTAATAGAATAAGTAATTATGGCAACAACAAGCCAAATACTCAATGAAAAATAAGTGAATAAAGAAGTTATGGTATATTACACTATGGAGAACTATACATCCACTAGGATAAATAAAATTATGCAGTTCACTAGTACGTATATGGAACTGGAGGGCATTATGTTAAGCAAAGTAGTCAGAGGGAAAAGGACAAAAGTCAGGTGCTTTTTTGCTTATCTGTGAGGTATAGACTAACAAGACAAGGGAATGAAGGGCATCAACCTTGAGAAAATCCTTGTTTTTTATTATAGAAATGATAGTGATAAGGATATATGAAGGGCGGGGAGGTTGATTGATGGTAATATAGGGGCAGTGAGTAGGTATACTTTCATGGCATTGAGGTAAAGCAACTGGATATCAAAACCATAAAGCCAACTCTTGTGACTCAAACTAAAAATTTAAATCAAAACAAGTTAAGATGAGGTAGGAACTTGGGATGATAGTAGAAGTTTGGTGACACTGATGGTAGGTTTGGGGTTGGTACATTGTATGCCTAAAATTCAATTATAATTTAATTATAGATGCCATTATAAATTATAGTGTACATTTTTTAAAAATATTTTTAAAGATTTTTTTCTTTCTTTGTTGAAGCCTGCTGGATCTACCTAACTTTTGTGATCTCAATCGCCTATCTCAACTATGTTCTATTCCTGCTTCATTCCTAACTGCATGACAAAAATTAAAATCCATCTTCTCCTAATTTAGGAGTGCAAAATAAAAATCTTTTATCTGTATTTAAATCTTAAAATTTAAAAATATATAGAATTATACAATAATCTTATTTGTTGTCATTGTATTTATATATAAGCATATGTAATTTAATTTAAGAGTATAAATGCAAATAAATATATTTTATACATTAACTATATGTGACCGAATATATTTGGGAATGAGTCATCACAGTGAAAAAAAGAATTGAAAACTAAACACCAGTATTTGTAAAAAATCATAGAAATAACTTGTAAAGTAAACAAACACACTAGGAGAAAATATGCAATATCAAACTTGTCAGATATAAACAATGAAAAATGAATCAAACCCAAGAAAAATCAATTCTCCTCCTCATAATTTATGTCAGTATTTTACATATAATAAAATACACTCTAAGCAAATAACTGATAAAACAATAAAGCTGTCAGATGCAATAAACAGACTATTTGCCTGGCTGTCTAGAACTACTCCTCTTCAAAGGCAGATATCCTGTGATATTAAGCAACATGAAGAAAACATTTATCTATTGTGTGATAAATCTGACAAATGCCCACATCAGCTGCCTAAGAAATCTCTCTGGAAATGTACCTCTACAAAAGCTGATATTTAATTATGTCATCCTGAGCTTGAGATATAATTGAACCTATTATGTGATAGGAGCAAAAAAGGGGGATAAGAAATTAGCTTCCATTGAACAACAGAGTAATTATCCATTATTCAAGATAAGGTTGGACAACTCCATTGTATTTGAAGGCTGGATTCATTCATCAATGTTTCTGTTTGCTCCCTCTGTATCTACATGACCTAAAAAGGTCAACCCAGCAGTGAGAACGTTATCTGCAAGAGAAACTTTCTGACATCTAGAAATATATGTTAGCATGGTCTCTAAATACCCTCAGCTCATTATTGTATCCTCCGCCTGCCTCCTCCTCCTGTGCTCACAACCCCCACTTGCAGTTATTCTTAGCTACCTTCTCACCATTTTTCCTACTTATTTATTGATTCTTGACAATTTTATGTTCTAAAATTCTATCAATTCTAAATTGTCTTGCCATTCCAATTGTCTTAATGTAAGCTCAAATCATTTCTTCTCAAACCTGTTATATTGACTTGCACGTTCTCACCAATCCATGCCAATGCTCCGTGGCATGCTAACAGAACACCTATAGTAGCTAGATTTTGAAAATATAGATCTGTATATAGGCATAGTTCTCTTTCTCTCTTGCTTTAAACCTTTCCCAAAGTTGAAGAGGAGAGATATCAAGAGGAGAAAAAGAAGAGCTCTCCAGAACTCTCCTTATAAAAAGTTAAAAATAGGAAGCATTTGGAGGGAGTGTGCAAGGGTCATATCTTACTATCTAATTTCTGCTGTATTAAGTTATCAGACACTTGTTGACTTAAAACAACACAGATTTATTATTTTATAGTTCTGGGATCAGAGTACGAAATGTATATTTAATGAAACTAAAATGAAAATATCAGCATTTCATGTGAGAAATTTGAAGGCTGCCATTGCTGCTTCCAGCCTTTTTAGACTACCTTCCTCCTCCCATTACAGCCCTTCTAGCTCTGGCACCATTTCATCCTTTGCACCTTATCTTTCCACTGGCCTATCTTCCTTTCTCACTTCTAAGGACTCTTGTGATTTTTGATGTCCCATTAGGCTAAATCAGGATGATCTGTATCTATGTCCTTATTCACTTTTACAAGGTAATCTGCTCACATATGCTGGAATTAAGACATAGGCACTGTCATGAAAAGGAAGGTGACACTTTGTGCCTGTCAGTGGTAAGATCAAAAAGAAGTTCAAGGAAGTGAAGATCAAGAACAGAATGTGTAGAGTTTTCCTCTCCGAGGAGAAAGAGGCTGGTTATAAAGAATAGGGCTGAGGAAGACTTTCAGGGATTTGGGATTTTCTAGACAAGTAAACTGATCACCTTTAAAGGCTGTTTTAAGCAGAGCATTTGTTGACCTGGCCTGTAGACTGGGAGAATAAATAGGGGTGTCTCCCACAGGAATCCAAATAGTCCTGGATTGGAGGTCTGTGCCACTTCCTGCTTTAAACCAACCTTCCAGTGCTTTCCTGACAGGACCAGGTTGTGCAACATCAAGTACCCCTGTGAAGGCTCACACCTTGCCAGAAGTAGCAACACTTCCTTCAAGAAGCCCTCTCAGATCTCTCATGGATGACCGCCCTCCTCTGCCTCTATAGTTTTAATATAAATTACAAGGGACTTAACCTGTAACTCAGTATAGGACATAGGTCTTGCTCTGATGAGGTTTTAGGTTCAATTCTAGAGAGGAAAACACACACACACACACACACACACACACACACACTGCCTTAAAAATCTCTGCTATTGTTATTTGGGCTAGTTCTCAACATGATGTTTTTCCATCTCTTATCAGGCTAGACATTCTCTGTCCTTTCTCCTCCATGCTCCCTTGACACAGTGGGAGTGGAAGAGTGGAACACTAGGTGAACTAGTTAATTTAGTTGGCCAATTTAAATCTTAACCATCGAAAAGGTAATCAATGCAAATAAATAATGGGGTGGCTGGGGTAGGAAATAACAGAAAAAAAAAGAAAGCCTCTAGGCAATCTCTCTCTCTCTCTCTCTCTCTCTCTCTCTCTCTCTCTCTCTCTCTCTCTCTCTTTCTCTCTCTCTCCCCTACACCTCCTCCCCTCTCATACTTGTCAAAGCTAGATTCTCCAGACCGTAAGACAGTGACAAGTTAATGAGCGCAGGAGTCTAACACATTCACTTTGTCATGGCCTGAGACTAGGAGAAACTGAAAAACAAACAAACAAATAAAAACAAAACAAAAAAAAAACAAAACAGAGAACCCCTTGAGTACAACTTAAAGGAGGTCCAGAGATAAGATTTCAGACTAGAAAATTTTCAGACCAGGCCTCATACACTGTTAGAGGTCAGATGGCAAGGGACAGGAATTAGAAATTCCTACCCAGATATCATGGAATAGGATGAGTGAAGTTGGACACAAGTGAAAGGAGAGACCTGGAAACTTGGAAGGGACTTGAAACCACTAGTTTAAACTGTGTAGTCAACTCAAACTTCTTTTTTGTTTGTTTGTTTGTTTGTTTTTAGACCACTTCCAGTGACATTCAGGGGTTACTCCTGGCTTCATGTTCAAAAATCGCTCCTGGGTCGGGGGACAATATGGGATGCTGGGATCAAACCAAGGTCTGTCCTGGACCAGCCACTTGCAAGGCAAACACCCTACCGCACCACTGCTCCTACTCAAACTTCTTAATCTTCTGCACAGCAGCAGGGGAAAATCTGCTTTCACAGTAAGACCCTTTCTACCTTCCAGCCTCATGATGCTCTTCAATCCCACCCTGTTTTTTGCACGTGAAAATTCTCCCTTCTTATTCTGCTTACACCAATGTACTTGATGAGCATTATAAAACTCATTTAGTCAAGGCCAATGCTACCTCCCATATTCAGCCCTTCCTGAACTGCCTGCCCTCCCCCAGCCTTGTTCCCTCCAAAGACACCCAGCAGCTTTATCCGTTGCATTACTATCACATTTTGTCCATAATTCATCACAGCCATGGCCAGATTTCATTGTAAATTGATATTTATGCCTCTGTCTTCCCAGAAAATCGCCAAGCAATTTTACAACCTCAATTTCTTAGGAAAATGCTTGAAAAATAGTCCATACTTAATAAACAGACCTTCTTTAAGAAAATTTATGATGTATTTTACTATATGAAGAAGGCTATATGAGTGAGTTAGAGCAGATGATGATTTTCTTAATGAATAAAAGCAAGCTCTGCACAATCATAATCTGAGTTCACTAAGTTGAATATACTGTATTTTTTGCTCTATAAGATGCACCTGATCATAAGACGCACATAGTCTGCACTCAGACTTCAGCTCCATAAGATGTACTTTTGGAGAAAAAAAAGTGTTTTATGGTACAAAAATTACAGTAAGTAATCATAGTTCTGAAAATAGGCTCAAATCAAAATCTAAATATACTTCATGAATGGTTGATAGACATTACATGAGGTCATTATATTTTATCAAGTCAAGAGGAATACTAAAATTTTTTCTCAACAAGAAGAGTTAAAGTTGTAGAATGACTCTGCTCATAGTCGGCGTAGTCGATTTTTACCCCATTATATTACCTTTCTCTTCCTCAAACAAATCTACATAACTTGATCTTTCTAGCCCCGCCTCCCAACTAGAGGGGGCAATAATGGAGGCACCAAGACCAAACAGGTATAAGCCCACTAAGTAATTAACTAGACACAGTGGGGACCACGCATTCTAGCAGCCCCTGGGGGGAAGACTGGAGGATATGGGAGGCAGGATGAGAGCGGTTATGGGAGGACAATTCGGTGGTGGGAATTCCCCTGACTCAATGTAAATATGTACTTGGAATATTACTGTGAACGATATGTAAGCCACTACAATTAAAATAAAAATTATGTTAAAAAAAAGAAATAGGTATCCAGAAAACCTTAATTAAGAACTCTCTCTCTATTTTTAATTGTTTAAGTGTGAAATTAGTATCAATATCAAAAATAAATAAAATGATACTTAACCAAGTTTTAAAGGAGGAATAGAGGCTATGTACCCAGGGATCTCTAGGGGAAAATAAATGTGTATCCTTGTTTTTGACTAGCTTCTGTTCAAAAATATTTATATGATATATATTATTGTTTCATTAGCCTTGGACTCACAGCCAGCAGCAATAGATCTAGTCCTGGAACAGTACCTGTCCAGTAAATATATTATCATAAGATACATCAACTTTTAGAAACAGTACTTGGGCACTCTACTATTTTAAACAGAAAAAATAATCTACAAAAAAAGTATATAAAAAGAATGAAATGTGACATTTACTATGTCCTCAAAGGACAGTTAGTTATAGTTTAAAATCTAAAATGAGAAAGCAAGGGTATCTCAGCACTTATTCATTGCTGAGATTCAGTGTCAGTTGAGAATGCCAGAGACTGACATTTTTTTGTCACTCCCCTTGCCTTTTCCACCAATAACCACTAACCTTTGATTTGGGAGTCACTAGTAGATATATGCAAGGAGGCAAAATTTTAATTAATGCTTTATTCTAAATTAATTTCCATTCTGACATCAGGGGGGAAAGTTCCCTTCTATGCCCAGAAAAATACATTCATTCTGTTACAGCAGATTAAACAAGATTCCAAAGGCAAGTTCAGAAAATTAAAGACAGAAACTTGCTTTTATAAAAGGAAAGACAATAGTAGGAAAGTATTCATCCTATTTGAAATTGCAACCTACCTTCCTCTTTCTTCCTCTTGAGGCAAAGATAAAGGGGAAAACTTGCAAAGTGCAATGAGTCCTTAGGCATGAGTGCTTCCTTCTCAGACTGTTTTGGCTTTATTTTTATTTGAGGTGTCCCTTATTCATTTCTACATCATTTTCTAGGAGTTGGACCCAATTTTGGAGTATTTACTAATAATGATGACACATGTGAGAGATAGAATTCAAAGCCTTGCAGATCTATTTGGGACTATAGCTGATGTTCTGCTAGTTACAAGTTAGCATCATCCTGAAAATATTCCATGGAAAATGTCTTCAAGTCAAAATTTTGGGGCATGAGTTTCTAACAGTTTCTTTTATTCAGTTGCTCTCTAACTTTATAATAAATTTTACTTGTCTTATTTCTTAATAACATTCCACTGGACCAATGTTATGATTACCTTTGTTAATTTTCAGTTTGCTTTCGTGTCATTAAGAGATTATTTAAAGAATCTATTCTGTTTACTCACTGTAATCTGTTTTGGAAAGATTGGATCACTCTCACAGCATGCACAAAAGTTCACTCAACTGTATTAAAGAGTTGTTTTTCCTGAAACTATAAACAGTTAAAAAAAAAAGGAAAGAAGTAAACATGAGCAAAATACGTTGTGGTACTGGTTTCAGTGGTGTTTTCAGGAATTAGACTCCTTTGGAAGAAAACTACAACAAATGTAAATAGTGGATTTCTCCAAACTAAACAACATTTCTATGAAGTGAGGGAAATTATAATTTATTAAAAACAAAAAGATGAACCAGACTGGATTGGACTGAATGGACTGGAGTGCATGTATTGAATGGACAAGGTCTGGTTTTGATTCCCTGCACTGTATAGTTCTCCATGCCAGGAACAAGACCAGACATAGAACTGGAATTAGCCCTGAGCACGTCCAGGTGTGTTCCCAATATCAAAATATAAAATAAAATAACACATACTATATTCTATGAGCAGATATATTCAGGACCCATATACCTCTGTAAGCATTAATAGATAATTTACTTAATAAAGTTCAACACCAACATAAAAAATTTCACCTAGTACTGGGAAAAAGAGTTAAACAGACACTTCACTTCATCAGAAAAGACATATAGGGATCAGAGAGTTATAGGGTGTTTGCCTTGAAAGCAACCAACCTAGGATGGACCACTAAGTGGAATCAGCATACCTCCTGGGACTCTTGAGCCACTGGCCCTTCAGAAGTTCCAGCGGTGGGCCAGAGCAATAGCACAGTGGTAAGACGTTTTCCTTGCATACGGCCAACAGTAAACGGACAAGGGTTTGATTCCCGGCATCCCATATGGTCCCCTGAGCCTTCTAGGAGCGATTTCTGAGTGCAGATCCAGGAGTAATCCCTGAGCACTTCCAGGTGTAGCCAAAAAAACTACAAACCGGGCCCGGAGAGATAGCACAGTGGCATTTGCCTTGCAAGTAGCTGATCCAGGACCAAAGGTGGTTGGTTCGAATCCCGGTGTCCCATATGGTCCCCTGTGCCTGCCAGGAGCTATTTCTGAGCAGACAGCCAGGAGTAACCCCTGAGCAACGCCGGGTGTGGCCCAAAAACCAAAACAAAAAACAAAAAAAAAACTACAAACCAAAAAAGGAAAGGAAAAAAAAGGTATATAGATGGCCAACAAGCACGTGAAAAATTGTTCATCTGTAATCCTCAGGAAAAAGCAAATCAACCATATATCACTTCATATTTGAGACTGTCTTAGAAATTAAAAAAAAAGAAATTATAAGCATTGGTAAGGGGGTGAAGAAAAATATTTTTTTCTTGCTGTTGATTGGTGGAAATAGATATCGGTACAGCCTTTATGGAAAAGAGTATGGAAATTTTTATCTCATGAACACAAAACACTAATTCAAAAAGATATATGCACATCCATATTCAGTGCACTCTACAATAGCTAAAATATAGAAACAAGTGCCCAGCAACAGATGTGTGAATAAAAAAGATGAGGTATATATATATACAATAGAATATGATTCAAACATTTGAAAAGATGAAATCTTGCTGTGCTACAATATAGATGGAGCTGGAAAGCGTGAGATAAAATACAAGATAATCTCACCCATTTGTGGTATATAAAGCAAGAAAAGAGACAATGCCAAATAAAAACAAACTCTCAGACTCCAAGAACTAAACTGAAGTTACCGAAGTGGTCGGTGGTATGGCTGGAAAAGAACTATAGATTGTGGTGGAGGGAGACTGGCCCTTTGATGTTGGATGTGGTGTTGTAATACTGTACACCTAAAACACACAAGTATTGAGATTATAGTAAACTAATGTTACTGTAATAAAAAGAATATGAATTCAAAGCTCTGACACTTGAGAATTTGTGAATTATTATAATTACATGGAAACTAAGAGTGAGTATTCTTCAGCATAGACTATTGAATTTCTTAAACAAAATCTTTAAAGCATGAATTTATACTTTCTTTGACTTAATTCACAGTTACAGGGAAAAGAAACCCCAGAAAGTAGACAATACTGGACATATGAACCATTCTACATTAACTGGAAGCCCAATGTGGGAAGGGTTCAAAGTCCTATGTATGTGACCAATTTTGACACATTTTTATTTGGTCGAAGATCAAGGAGAATTAACTAACTTCACTACTTATTTATTATGAAAAGAGTACATAATATAAAGTTTAATATGAGTTATTATAACCAAAATATTTTCAGATATTAATTGTATGAAAGTCTTAAGTCAAATGACCATAAATCACAATCCTTTGTAATGGGTTGATCAGGATATATTTGTTTGGAAACAATTTGTATTAAGTATTATGATTCCAATTTTATAGATATTCTCCATAAAGTGATTATGATATTCATTCTATCAAACTTTAGAATTGCACACAGTGACAACCAAATAATTGTGTAAAGACTAAAAAGAGATTTTTCTAAGATTTTGAAATAATATTAAATGTAATTCAGGTCAGTCTATGGTTAATCACTGTTGTCATCTTAAGATTAGTCTTTTCTTTCACTCATTAAGTAAAGGAAATAAAAGGAAAATAAATATTTAACTTAATAGAAAGGTGCTGTGCTTAAAATATTCCTAAGCTTTATGTATTATTGCTAAATTATTCTGCTTATCAACTACTTCTTACCCTAGACATTCTTCAAAAATCACCCAATATGACAACACAATATTTTATTTCATTCTTTATAATAAAATGTAGAATTACTTTATTTTCTTGATACTTTCTTGATGAAATATTTTTCTGCATTTTCTGATTGATTCAAAGACTTCATAACAGTCTTAAATTGTTCTGATGAGTCAATATCTGAAATTTTACATTTTACAAATAGATTATTATTTTTCTGTAGGATTTCTGTTTTCTTTTTTATTCTTATTCTTAATTCGGACCCATGATTTACAAAAGTATTCATATCTGAGTTTTATACATACTCTGCTCCAATATTAATCTCACCACCAACATCAATTTTTCTCAGTCAGTAAACTGGTTTCCTTCCAGCTACCCCACCCCACCCTCCACCTAGCAGTCTGCCTTTTCCAGAGGCACTTGTTTAAGATTGACTGTTGTGGTTTGAATCTCCTGTTTGCATTATTATTGACTCTGTGGTTTGTATATATAGCTATACCACTTATCTACACCACTGATGTACCTGAGGCCCTTGACCCTTTCTACCATTACTTCCCATCTGCCACTTCTTACGACCACCCTTGATTTCTATTTTTCTCTGTCCTTTCTTATATTCTAGGGTCAAGTGTGATTGAGTTACCCTCCTTTTATAAGGCACTGGTCTCCTAAGTTATTATTCTTTGAATGACAAAACATCTTTTTCACATTGGATTCTATTGCAAATTAAGAAAATATTTATGGAATCAGCAGGGAACACAGAAAATGCAAGAAGTTATTAATGGCAAGTTGCTTTATGTGAAGGATTGAAGGAGGGTTATAACCAGAGCTTAAGAAAAGTATTTTCCTCTAATATTTCTCTAAATGAGCACATTAAAGTCAGAGAAAGAACAATGCTTTTACCATAATTCATAGTTTTCTGAAAGCTAAATGACCTTTAAAAAATTTTTGGCCTCAAGATGTGATAAAAATGGAAGGGATATGAATACCTACAATGTAGTAATGAATCGTAAATGGCTCATAATGCACCTCTCAGCTCACAGATTCTCTCCAAAAAAACATCTATTTATACCTCCAAACCATCAACAATTGCTCCTTCTACTGGTATCTAAATTCTATATCAAATTGAAAAATTATTCTGATTATCCACAAAAAAACTTTTCTTAGAATGATTTTGTATATTATTTTTGTTTTCTGCTGCTAATTTAAAATTCATGCTAACATATCAAATAATATGCTACAGATCAAAATAAATACTTTAAATTAATCAGTCTGTTCCATTAACTTCACATTTTAAGAAAAAATACCAATTTCTGCAGTCCTTTTCCTCCTTCCCAGCAGGAGTGTCTGACAGTCTCAGATTGTGCTTTGAATGGAGAATCCAGACCCTTCATTTTATAACATATGTTGTCCATCATTTACACTTCTGTAACCCTTCTCCATAACAGACATTCAGGTGTGATCAAACCTGTATGGGAAAAGTTGAGCTCAGTACAATTCAAGAGCTTGAACTTTAAGATAAACTAAAATAAATAAATAAATAAATAAATAAATAAATAAATAAATAAATAAATAAATAAATAAATAAATAAATAAATAGTAGTACAATGGTAAGGGCTTTTCAGTAGGGTCATGAGTTTATATGTGAGCTTTTATAAAAACTTTCATTTTTAATCCCTACTCTCCTTCCATTATCAAATGAAATCACTTTGAGGTATTTGGATGCATGAACCAATTAGATCTGGATAACATAAAGAACATAAAGCTGCCAATTGATCTATAATATAGATCAATATAATATAATATATAATATAGATCAATATAGACTAGTGAACTAAACTATCTCTGTGATACTTATACACACATTAGAACTACAAAAACACAATCACAGTACATCATGTGGTTAGAGTAGATATTCTTCCAACCTTGGTCACCCAGGCACAGTCCTGGTCTCCTGTGGACAATGGCTGATCTTACGCCAAACAAAAAAAATCAAAAAACAAAAAGCCTTAAATTCATGGGAGGGTGCCTAATATGAGAGTGGGCTACATTTCCTGTAGATATATGTGCAACCCAGACATGTGTTCAGTTATAGTAGAGAGTATTGCAATTCAAACAAGATAGATTAGATTTTATGGAGAAATCTGGCTCAACAAAGTCTCCAAGTAGCAATAATTAACATAAGTTTGGAAAATAGATTCACTGGTGGATGGATTTTTGCACCATGGTTCTTTTCAACTTGGAATCTGGGAGCAGAACTGTCCTTTTTGGAACACTGTAAATACCAAAATGCTCAGTTAATGCAGGTATTTAGTCTGGGATGGGAAGATATGTCCAAGAAGGACACTGAATTTTATGCCAATTTAGCATTTTTATTTGTATGTTTGTGATCCACACATGGTTGTGCTTAGGACTAACTCCTTGTTCTGCACGTAGAGGTCACTCCTGGCAGGCTTTAGGGTCCATATTGTATGTTAGAAATAAAACTCAGGTCAGCCAAGTGCAAAGCAACCGATGCATACCTTACCAGCTACCCAACTTAGCATTTTTAATTCATTGTTTGTATGGTTACACATTATATAATCTGAAAATAATCATGCATAAGGAATATGATCTGATAAAAAATTAGAAAACTGGATATACATAATGGATACAAATAAAATCTATGTAAATCTTCTTTAAATTATAATGTAGATTTCTATGCATGATGGATACAAATAAAATCTGTATAACTCTTCTAAAAGTATAATGTAGACCATATTTGAGAACTGGCTTTGAAAAGTGAATTCTAAAAGTTAGATAATTTGTAAGTGAGATGAAAATAAACTACTCTGTATTGAACTTGTTTTATGACACAATGTGATTTATTTCCTACTAATAAGCATCTCAACCATCTCTAATTTTGCTATAGAAATGAAGATATACTACCTTTATGTAAAATTATAACTTGATTATGATTGTTATTTATGTCTTTTTGGAAATATATAAATATATATACCTCTATATATCCATAACTATCTGGATATAAAGATTTATCTATAGATTTAAAAATTTACATGCATACCTATGTATCTTATATAGATATGTTCACATATTAATATTTGTATATACTAGATCCCAATAAGGGTTATTTTGCTGTTTTTGAATAGTACCTCTAACTTTAATAGGCATATGAAGAAGAACTAGAGGTGAAGTTTAAAAGAGAAATTTTGATTCCGTAGTTCTAGAAAGTAGTCTCCAATTCTATACTTCTAGCTCATAAACAAGATTGTTGCTAGCTCTTGTCTGGGGCAGAAAACTTAATATGGATGAGTATTTTCTTTTATTTTATAGTTATCAAAATGAGAAAGAAAGTAAAAATTAAAAGTAAAAAGTCTAGTGAAAACAAGTTTTTCTTTAACTTTGTTACACTTCTATATTCTTGAAATTTGTTTTTTTTTTTTTTGTTTTGTTTTTGTTTTTGGGCCACACCCATTTGACGCTCAGGGGTTACTCCTGGCTATGCGCTCAGAAGTCGCTCCTGGCTTGGGGGACCATATGGGGCACCGGGGGATCGAACCGCGGTCCGTCCTAGGCTAGTGCTGGCAAGGCAGACACCTTACCTTTAGCGCCACCGCCCGGCCCCGAAATTTGTTTTTAAATATACAATTTCAAAGGTCTAGGAAAGAGACATTTGAAACTCTAGAGGCAGAGTGGAAAACTTTGTCCTGTCTTTTGTTTCTTCTTAGACTGATCCATTAACATAGAACTATTAGCAGAAGAAAAAAATTCATTTAGTTATTTTCAAATACAATATGCATGAACAATGAGAATTCCATTTTCAATGAAAAAGGCAAGGGGATATATTCTGAATTCACTCATCAAATGAGGACCTGGAATTTTCAGTACGTAGGAGAATTCACATGATTAAAAAAAAGACCAGATGCTCTGTAATTATATATTTGCCTGATCTTTTTTTCTCTAAAAAGGTTACTTCTGGGGATAACCTTGAATCTAGATAATAACCCCAATTTTTTATTCTTCTATATAAATAATTAATTGAAGTGTCTCCTAAAACTTCAAGGGTTTAATTGTTTTTAAATGAAAATAAAGCAAAGAACTAAACATGGGGAGGTCTCCTAAAATGTTCAGTACAAAAAAAAAATTAGGCCATGTTAAAAGTTAGCAAGTGAATTAAAATATATTATCCCTTCCCAGTAATAACCAGGTGGGTTTATTATTATCCCCCATCATTCCAATGCAAATGAGTTTTCAACATTGCCCATAAAATGAGTACTTTCTAGATATTCTCATTTCTTCACTTTTCTGCCTCTAATTTAAACAGAACTTTCAATTTTTTTCCAACCACCTGCCTAATAGCCCCACCCTGAATTCAACCAGTGCCTTGTAAAACTCCCACAGCTTCCTCTCCTTTGTAAAATGCAGAAAATTCTCAGAAGGTCATGGGCTCTTCCCTGTTGGGGGTGAATAATGGAATTTCCTGCTGGAAACAATGCAACTATTAGAGGACATCTGAGAGTATGGTATGACTTGAAATAACCCCAGGATGGTCAAGTCCATTTCTCTGCAAAATCCTTCAGTGACCTAACCTGTAAACTGTGGGTCTAAGTAATTCCAGATGTTAAATTCATCTTAAGCCACTTACAGCATTGTGTCTTGTTATATATTCATATAAATTTGCCTTTATTAGTTTCTCATAGCTGTTTTGGAGACTAAAGAGGTTTAAGATCATGGAGAAAAGTTTTGCACCATGGTAGGTGAAAAATAGCAGCTGAATTGTAAAAAGAAGCATCTATAAGACATGAATTCAAAGTTATTTTGAAATTATAGAAAGTCTAGTATTAACCATAGTCCATACCAACAGAACAAAATATTGAAGTCAGCAATTATAAAACCTAGCTGATGAATTGCTATACATGATCTAGCATTTAATTTCATTTTGTGTGGTGTTCATAGTATTATTTCTGCTAGAATAAAAATTTACCACTTAAACTAGTCTTTGGCTATTTAATCATGAGTTAATCCAAATGGTTGATGAAACTGTTCCCCTTTGCCCAGTCTCCAGCAAGCAAACAGAGAAATAAAGTTGTCAGTGACTGAACTGTTGGCAATGTAAAAAATAAGGAATTTGCTGTTTTACTGCAAGATTGGTTGGCATTTTACTGGCTGAAATTCAGAAGGCTCCAAGGAGAGTTAACATTTTATAGTTCATAAACTATAAACTAGAATATAGGGATAAACTGGAATCATAGATATCACATTTGATCTTTGGCAAAGATAACATCCTACCATGTCTCTGGGCTGAGAATCAAGATAGTTTTTCCTAGTAAGAAAGAGCCACTTAGTGGCAACATAGATTTGTCATTATAAGCAAAATAAGTTAAATGCTAAGCTGTGTGTTTATGCACTTACATAAATATACGTGGTATGTATTGTGAGCATAAAAAATATATCTTGGGCTGGAGTGATAGCTCAGCGGTAGGGTGTTTGCCTTGCACATGGCTAATCCAGGATGGTCCTCAGTTAGATCCCAGGCATCCCATATGGTCTCCCAAGCCAGGAGCGATTTCTGTGCTCATAGTTAGGAGTAACCTCTGAGCATCACCAGGTGTAGCCCAAAAACCAAAAACCATATATGTATATATACATATATACATATATATATACATATATACATATATATATTTAAAACTAACAATCAGGGAAGAATTAATTTCTTCTCTATAGGTTTCCTATATTGTGCTATGTAACATAGCAGTTTCAGAATCCAGAAACGGTGTGCAGGAACTAGTAAGATGCCACTTATATATCACTTATATTTGTTGGTATATAACCAACAAATAGAGGCAGACTTCTCTTCAGGGTCTTTGGGTAGACAATATTAGATACTTGTATGCCACTTGCAACCCGGTTTTACCTTTATTTATACCCTATCATCACAGTCTGTGCTCATTCTTGCAAGGCAATCATAGTTGAATAATTATTCCATAAAAGAATTACAAATAGCAACTATTCCAGTATCACAGGGAGCCTTGGAAATTGGAAATTGCTTTTCAACCAAAGATGCTGTATGCTGAAGTAGCTGCAGTACACCGAAACCATTAGGGCTATTTGCGAACTAAGTGGATGTGTCTTTGTTAAAATTTGATGTTTATTTTTAATATGGTTGCTTGCCCTTCTCTATTTGAACAGCTCATTACACCTTAAATATAAACCACATGCGCACTCAAGCATTTATGTAATTTTCTGGGGCAAAGAATTTAGGCTGTGATCCAACACTAAAATATATTACTTTAATATTTATTTGCATCTGTTTAGAATTGTCATGATCCATACAAAACTGAATCATTTTTCTTTCCTTTGGAAAAAATTAAAGGGAATGAAACTGCTCACAGACTACTTCTAGTCAAGTGCGTTTGAAAAGCTGTAGTTAAGATTCAATTCCTTGTTGCAGATATTAATATCATAAGTATTGATGGAGAATAATGTAATGAATGATGAGTTTTGAACAATACTGTGGCTGATTTGGTAAAGCTATGTTTTTGTCTTAAACAATAGGATGTTTGATCAAATCAGCTACAGAGAAGGAAGTGGTATTGCAAAAGATGAGTTTCTAATTGAAGTAGACAATGAATTGTGCATCAGAAACAGCTGCAGAAAAACAGATCCCATTGCATTTCTACATTTTAATATGCTGAATTTTCACATTAAATGGTCACAATTTTCAATCCCAGCACATCCAGGTGTCTTTACATCTGGGTTGTATATTTAGAAATGAATAAAATCAGACAGAAAATAAGTTATATTCACTGAATTCCTTATTTTAGTTTTTCCATATTAATTATCTTATCATAAGCCATACAGAAAAGGAACTCCCTTTCTTTGACAACATTTATGGGTTTAATCCATGAATATCTCCCTTTTGGTATATAGCTACATTTCACTTTAGTTTGTTTCTTAAAATAAGCCAGGCAACAAGTATTACATTTGTGCAAATGGTACCTGTGTTTTGTGGAAGGTAAAGGACGGTGAAGTGACAAAATTACTTTAAAAATCCATGTCTCTATACTGTTCACATTTATATGCTACTCCTACAAATGTTTGTGTTTCCTCCAAATCCATATGTTGTTTGTTCCCTCAATCCATATGTTATTGTTGTTGGGGTATTTATTTTGCCCTAATCCATATGTTGAAGCCCTAATCCCCAATGTGATGTGATGTAAACTCTTTAGGAGGTAATTAGGTAAAGAGGGTAGAACTCTTGCCAATGTATCAGTGTCCTTACCAAAAAAATTTTGAAAAAGAGTGGAGTCCTCTCAGCCAAGTGAGCATACAAAGTAAAGTTAGCAACTGCAGACCATAAAGATCTTTTAGACACACCAAACCTAAAAGCACTTTGATCTGAACGTGGCAGACTGCAGAACTATGAAAAATAAATGCATGTTATTTAAGTTACCCAGTCTATGGCATTTTTTCACAAGAGATAAAGTTGTTTGTTACTCCTAGCACATAAACAGCATAGATCAGTGGTAGGTTGTTCTAAAAATTTATCAGGAATCTTGATTTGAAGCCATTTTATAATTTTTAACATCACTATGTTGACCTCTGACATCCAGGATTGCCACATCAGAGGAGGATAACAGAAGAATTCCTGCCCACCCTGGATCTGTTGCATTTTTAATGACAAAGATCATCTTTAATTGCAGGACATGGTTCATAACAAATTATATGGTCTCAAACCAATGACAAGAGAAACTAGAATATGAATTAACTTAAATTTTCTATAATATGCCAGAGCTATATTATGCTGAGAAAGACACGTGTCTTGCATGTCGCTGACCAAGATTTGATTGCCAATTCCCTATATGGTCCATTAAATCCCATCATAAATTATTCCTGAGCACACAGAATCAGGAGTAAGACCTGAATCCTGCTGGGTATGGCCCAAAAGTCCACAAATAGTCTCCATAATATATTACTTAAAAGTTTACAATTGGAACTAACATGATATTTTATTCCTCAATGTAAATCTATTTCATGTATTGTTATAAAATCTATTTACAATAATTAATTGAACCCATTTTAATGTAGAGCTAAAAGGTTAATATAGGCACTTATTAACAAATTCTAAATTAATGAATTCCAAAGCAACTTTACAGTACATTAAATGTAAAATTGTAACAAAGACCCAAATATCAGCAGCTTTTGAAAAATTTTAGACAAAAAAGAGATGAAAAGGAAAAGGAACCTAAAATGTACCTACAGAAGGCATAGGGGAAATATCAAATATTACTGAGATATTTACTTGTGTTCAAATATGTTTCTTACGATGAATAGACACTTCACCAAAGAAGACAAATGATGGCAAAAAGATAAAAATATTCATCATAAAAAATATTCATCCAAACCTATTAGAAACATGTGAATCAAAATGGCAATAGGATATCATACCTAAAATAATATAATACATTTAGAAAGCCAGAAACAACAAATATTGATAAGAGTGTGAAGAAGTAGGAACTCTTTTTCACTGTTGATGAGAAGGGAACTTAGTACAGGCTCTATGAAAAATAATAATGAAAACTATCAAAATAATAAAAATGGTTCTACCATAAGATCTGGCAATTCTATTGCTAGATATTTACTCAAAGAGCACAAAGACATTTATTCTAAAATATACATGCACAACTATTTTTATTGCAGTGCTACCTAGTCCAGAGAAGATATTAAAGCAATCTTAATGCTCACAGACAGATGAATAAAAGATGAGAAACATATATTTATATATACACATCTAAACACACCAGGGAATAGGCCTAGTCTTCAAAAAAAACTTGTATTTTTTGTGAAAACATGGGGAATTGGAGAGGTTCATAATATATTAAATATATCAGAAGGGGAAAAGGATGATCAGGCTCATATGGAGGAAGTTTATAGATAAACAAAGACAAAACCAATAAAAATAAATCCTTGAGCTCAGGTTGCAAAGCTGTGGTTACCTAAGGGGGCAGGAAGTGGAGAAATTGAAAGAAAAAGGAACCAATTGATCTATAGTGGATGAATATTGCTACTTAGGTGGTGGTTATGATATGGAAGTATTTTTCTTTAAAAAGGTGTAAAATTGGGGGCCAGGAAGGTGGCGCTAGAGGTAAGGTGTCTGCCTTGCAAGCGCTAGTTTAGGACGGACCGCGGTTCGATACCCCAGCGTTCATATGGTCCCCCCAAGCCAGGGGCGATTTCTGAGCACATAGCCAGGAGTAACCCCTGAGCGTCAAATGGGTGTGGCCCAAAAACCAAAACCAAAAACAAACAAAAAAAAGGTGTAAAATTGTAACCCTAAAACACAAAGTCTTATAAATTGTTGTCCCAATTAAATAGAAAAACTGACTAAAGTATAGTATTAATGGCGTAGCTTATATTAAAGCAAAAGAACAATGCAAAGGAGATATTGACTTATAGAACTACACATCACAATGTAAAAATCAATGTTTACACCCATCTCTCGTAGAGAAGGTAAATTTAAATAATAAAGACTTCTTCATTCAACTAATTCTTCAGATTAGTTCTTTTAAGGAAAATGACTGTCTAGCCTTCAGAGACATTTTAGTGCCACAGGAAAAAAAATGTAAACTGCGTTTAAATTTCAATAACCTCTGCCTTTCATGGCATGGACCCAGATTCTATTAACAGTTTTCTATTTCAACACCTGTTATCAAATCACAACATTTTAGCTAAACTAGCAAATGGTTCTGTTTCACAATGAATGTGTAATGAATTCTGATTTAGTCATTTTGCAAATTATTTTATCTGTGGACATTAATAACTGTTTAATTTTTGACATGACCTGAACACATGCATAATAACTATATCTAGCATATTAAACTAAGTCATGTATATTTCCATTTCTGCCACTAAAACCAAATTTGTTTTAGGACAGGGTCAACCTTATTTTTCTCTGAATTAGCTTAACCTGTATTATTCAGCCTTAAATAAATATTGTCCTAAATATGTACTAAATTCATATACACATGCTTCAAAGGCAAATAAAGATTTGCTTGATTGATGTGTCCGGGCTGAGTTTTAGTTCAGAATCTCTTAGTGACAGAGGTTTTTTATTCCTCAAGTCAAAATCTCTTAAAGAGGCAGGAAAAATAGCAAAGTGATGTGGCTCTTGCCTTGCAAGTTGCAGACCTGGGCACCCCATATAGTCAAGACCCACCAGCAGTGTTCCTTGCCATAGTCACAAACGTCGCTACTGTACTTTATTTAACTAACAGAAAGACAAATATGGAAGTCTTGACCTCAGCGTAATCAGGAAGCCATCACAAAGCTAGAGTGAATATTCTGCTACAGGTAACAAAAAATATACTGGTAACAGGTCTGATATATTCTCTGAAATCCTAACCCTAAACTCAAAATATAGACTTATACTAAAGGTTTTCCAATGAATAAAGTCTAAATTGCCCAGATAAACAGAAACAGAGAGAAGGCATTTGAGTCTTGGACAGAAGGTTTGGAATCAGTCTATAAAAATCAAGACAAGGAGGCTTCCTTTACCCCATGCAAAAGCATGATTTAAAATTAGAGTATTCTATGGGTTGAATTATGTCCCTAATCTTCCCACTCCCACCATCAAAAAATAGATTTGTTGGCAATTTAATTTCCTATGGATATTTTGCAGATATAATTAACTCAGATGAGGTCATTAGGGAGCATCCTAATCCAATTTCTGTACCAACAAAATATACATATATCTTAAAAAGAGAGAAGAAAACTGTGATCTTATCTCCATAATACACAATGTCTCCTTAAAAGTTACAGTCACTTTCAATGTCATTGGTTATTCCTCTCCACAGTCTAAGTTAGAGGTCTCTAACTTCTTTTAGTCACCATTATCACCTTCGTAAGTGTTCATGGGGGATAGGTAGAAGAAGCTAGAAATTGGAATTAGTTCTTGTTAGCACATTGTGCCTAGAAGCAGCCAATGATATTCCAGAGTTTATGTTTTCACTGCAGGAGAAATAAACTGTATTCTTTGGGTAGAGAGACATATTGTGGACATGTGGTATGAAATTCCAAAAGAGGAGTCCACTGGGAGAGGAAGAACCAAGACCTATGGGATACAGTCTCTGGTACCCACACATGAGCTCACCTGATCTGGGGGCAGGTTGTCTTAAAAGGAGCTATTTTAAATTAAATATTTTGATCTGGAAGCTTATATTAAACAAGTGGGCATGTAAAAATTTGTTAATTGTATCTCAGTGATTTGTCTTTAGCTTCATCCACTCTCCCCTTCCCAAAATGTAACAAATATCTTGAATTGCTGTTTATCATTTTCAGAACTATAATTTTAACTTTTATCATATGTCTATCCATAAACAAAAACAGGATTCCTCGTGTGGGCAGAAGCCTATAATCTTTCCCTTGTCTGACTAAATTCCTAATGTAGAGAGAATTTACATCCTTATAAAAAACATGGATGTTTCCCAAACCAGATGGTTTCCAAGACATGTATTCCAAGAAGGCAACCAAGCCAGAGATTGTAAAGTTTATCTCTGGAGAAAACATCAAAGCTATATTTATTTAGCTGCACATGTGAAGATTATTTTTATAAAAAGCAAAGGAGTTATAGTGACCAGGAAATACTATGATTTTCTTCATACACAAAAAACCATCTTAACAGAGGGAATTATCCAATAAAATGTAAAGATCTTCCCAGAGGTAAATCTGGAAATGAGTTAAATCTTTTCTTTGGGCACCCAAAGTATCGGATAAGGATAATTTAACCATTCCTAACCCTGTCACTTTTTCAGCTTTTGCATTTAGCTGTAGCTATGCCAAGTATTCAGAATCTCTAATTCCTCTTCCTTATACTTAAAGGCTTAAACCTTAAACCATCCATTGTGCATACATAGGTAAACTACTTGGAGAAATTCTGAGAAATTCTGAGAAATTATTTATTAGACATTTTATCATTCAGACATTTGGAGTGTGAGTGTACAAACTTAGGTGCATACAGAAGTTATTTCTGTCATTTGTGGGGGTTTCTTGGGAAGCCATACCCAACTCTATCAGAGCTTTCTCTTGGCTCTGTGGGCAGAATTCAGAAAATCATATGGGATGCCAGGTATCAAATCCAGATTGGGTGCAAGGCAATCATCCTAACTACTATACTTTTGCTCTATCATCACAGAGGCTGTTTCTTATCGCCTATTGTAACCACCCCTGTATGTGTGATCTGTTCTATACTGAAATATTGTGTTATAGCCCACTGAATTCTGCTGTATACATTATAAGGTGATGATGAGATAATGATGCTGGTGAAAAGCCACAGAGATTGGCATACATCACAAAGAATGAGAACAATCAGTGCTGGCGGATATGTGGAGAGAAAGGAACTCATCCATTGCTGGTGGGAATGCTGTCTAGTCCAACCTCTATGGAAAGCGATATGGAGATTCCTCCAAAATCTGGAAATTGAGCTCCCATTCGACCCAGCTATTCCACTCCTAGCGATATACCCTAAGAACACAAGAATACAACACAAAAACCCCTTCCTCACATCTATATTTATTGTAGCACTATTCACAATAGCCAGGCTCTGGAAACAACCAAGATACCCTTCAACAGAGGAATGGCTAAAGAAATTGTGGTACATATACACAATGGAATATTATGCAGCCGTTATGATAGATGAAGTTATAAAATTTTCCTATACATGAATGTACATGGAATCTATCATGCTGAGTGAAATAAGTCAGATGGGGAGAGAGAGAGATCAGAATAGTCTCACTCATCTATGGGTTTTAAGAAAAATAAAATTCATTTTTGCAACAATCCTAAAACAATGAGAGGAGGTCTGGAACTTCCAGCTCACTTCATGTAGCTCACCACAATGAGTGGTGAGTGCAGTTATAGAAATAACTACACTGAGAACTACCATAACCATGTGAATGAATGAGGGAACTGGAAAGCCTGTCTAGAGTACAGGTGGGAGTGGAGTGGGATGGAGGAAGATTTGGGACATTGGTGGTGGGAATGTTGACCTGGTGAAGGGGGGTGTTTTTTATATGTCTGAAACCTAATCACATTTTGTAACATTTTGTAATAAAGATGTTTAAATGAAGATATTATATAAAAAAAAAGAAAATGTTCTCTTAAGGGATTATTCCTAGGATAAACCACTAGCACAGGGAATAAGAAGAAACCTGACCCCATGGAGGAATTCTGTATGGTAGCCTATTCCTCAGAATTTTTTCCAATCAATTAGATGAGTTCGATTTTAAAATTAATATCACCAACTGCCATCTGGGAGTATAGTAGTGGAAGCTAATTACCAGGTGGTTTTAGATCACTGCATAATCAAAAAAAATAAAGAGCTTGTAATAGGCTAACTTGGCCGATTGGAAACAAAAATCATATCAGGTCCAGGGAGTGTAGCTCAAAATGCCAAGGAAGGTAGAGCAGAACATGGTAACGTCCTGAAGAGAACATAACACCTGGTGGAGTTGGTGTATTGCATTACACCATTCAGTAGTGATCAAAATTTTAAGGTAATGGGGTGACTTTTGCACTTAAGAAATACGCATTTTAAATTGAAAGATCTTTTAATATTTGTCCTTTTCAAAGACCCTCCCAATTCATGCCATGAAAACAGAATTTAAGCATACATTCTGTAAATCCACCCTTGACTAAAAAAATAGTGAGCTAAATAACGTAAGTCAATATTGTTTGTATGACTCATAATGCATGTAGGTACATATGCATGTGTATATGTATGTATGCTGTATATATGCATATTTAAACATAAATAGAATGATTTCATTTTACTAGTGAAGCCATTATTTATTCAATTATATCCTGAACCTAATTGTCATCATACTTTACATTGTATTTGGGGGACATTTCCTACCTACATACAATAACCCATAGTCCCTGCTTTAGTGGAACACACAATTATAGAACATAGGTAGGTCTGGCTCAATTCAAAATCTTTTATATATTACCTCCACTTAGTTTTACCCTTAGAATCACTGAAAAAAACCAATGGCCCAATAAAATACAAATAACTCTGTGTAAAGAACAACTCAATCCTCCTCTATGAAATCCAGGTGTCAGGGAAAGAAGCTCATATAACAAAATGAATTAGTAAAATGAGGCCTCATCCACTTATCATCCATGGGGATGTGTGGTTTGGCTGCTCTGGATAATTGTGACATAGGATAAAGTTGCAGCAAGGATATTGCTGATATTCTGTAGGTATGGTCTGTACCATTTGATTCACAAGATGGATGACGACTAATAGAGTCCTTCCAAATTACGTAAGCAATTGAAGATGCTCTGACTGGATGCCATCTAATGGAAAAGGATATCCTTTCCTCCCTTAACATCTATTTGCCATAGATCCAATAACTACTTCATGGATATGAGAAAGAAATAAAATCTCTTCATGGACTTTAAGTAGAGCTAAGTCTTAGTTATCTTAGTTATGGGAAGAGGGAAGGTTAGAAGTTGAAAAAACAAATTTATATTTAGCTTCACTATCTTATTATTTATTCTACATTTTCTAAAATATTTTTAATCTTTTTTGTGATCAGGGATTACTCTTAGCTCTGAGTGAAAGACTGGTTAACAATCATATAAGCAATGGTAAACAGAAAAAATCTGGGCAGCCATACTTATATCAAATCATATAGCAAGTAATCTAAAGAAAGTATTTAGGGAAAATGATAGTTAAGGAAACAATATATCAATAAGTACTAAATTTAGTTAACATATACCCCAGATGTCAGATCAAAAAATATTTTTTTTGGTGTTTGGGCCACACTTGGTGACACACAGGGGTTACTCTAGTCTATGTGCTCAGAAATTGCTCCTATCTCAGGGGACCATATGGACCCGGGGAAACAAACCTTGGTCCGTCCTAGGCTAGCACGTGCAAAGCAGACACCTTACAGCTTGAGCCACCGCTCCGGCACCAGATCAACAAATTTATGAGTGTTTGTCACTAATTTAAAGAAACATATGGATAGTAGCACAATATTAGTCAGAACTCTAACACTGTCACCAATAGATCAAATAAAATAAGTAAAGACACAAGAGCACAAAGTGAAAAACTAAAAAAGCTGTGGCTAGTGGGTGCATACCTACATACATATATACTCAATATATAAATATATATATATATATATATATATATATAAACCATATATTCTCAAAAAGACAAATACATATTCTTCTCTAATGCACACAAAACATTCTTCAGGATAGATCACTGATTTCATATATTATGACATAAGACAAATTTACATAAATTTACAAATATAAAATAATATCAAGCATCCTGTCACACCACAATGCCACAGATATTGAAATGAATCATACAAAAATATGGAGACTCTAAACCTTGAAGATTGAACAAAATGCTACCAAATAACAGCTGTATCAAAGAAGAAATAAAGAAAAAATAATCAAAAAATTGAAAATAATAGTAATCTATGGGATGCAGCAAAAATGAGGGAAATTCATAGCAATGCAATTCTATATTAGGAAAGAATAATGAGATAAAAATCAATGATCCAATTATGCATCTCATACATCTGGAAAACCAACAACAAATGAACCTATAAACAAGGTTAAAAAAAAACGTTTTAAATAAAAGAAAAAAATCAATGATATAGAAGCCAAGAAAACACTACAAAAATATTAATTAAACCAGGAGTTTGTCTTTTGAAAGAATAAATGAGATCAATAAATCTTTTGCTAGACTCACCAGGAAAAATAATAGAAAAAAATTCCAAATAAGATCAGAAACAAAAGGAGAGGAAACTATAACAAAAGTATCACAAATCAAGCTATTCTGAGAACTTACTATGAAGGTGGAGAATGTAAAAGAAATAGAAACATTTTTAAAAAATATTTAATCTCCTAAATCTGAGGGAGGGGGTCATAGAAAACTTGGATAAGTCAATCAGAAGCAAGCAAATTAAAACGCTGATTAAAAATATCCCCCAAACCAAACCACAGTGTCTAAAAGGGAATAAAGGGAGTAGGGAGAAAGAGAGAGAGAGAGAGAGAGAGAGAGAGAGAGAGAGAGAGAGAGAGAGAGAGAGAGAGAGAAGTAAGATGTTAGCCCCAGAGGCAGGCAGGAAGAGGGATGGGAGGGAAATTGGAACATTAGCGATGAACAGCTTTGTAACCATGGTGTTTAAATTATATATATATATATATATATATATATATATATATATATATATATATGTTATATATAATATATTCCTATAGATTGAATCCCTGGCATCCCATATGATCCCCCAAGCATAGAGACAGGAGTAAACTCTGAATCACCTTTGGTACCGGGTATGACCCAAAAACAAAAACAAACAAAAACAAAAAAACCCTTCAAATTTATGTGATTAATATCAATGCAAAAACTCTCAACAAAATCTTAGTAGTATATAAAAATATCACACACCATAAATAAGCAAATTATCTCAAAGATGCAAGGATGCTTCAATTTATGCAAATAAATTAATATAATATACCATATAAGTAAAATGAAATATAAAAATCAAGTGATCTTATAAATTGATGCAGAACAAGCTTTTGAAAGAAAAAAACATCCATTTATGGGAAAAATACAAGAACAAAATACGAATAAAGAAATATCCCTCAAGATAGTAAATAATATCTATAATAAGCCCACAGACAATATTTTAAATGTGAAAAACTGAATGCATTCCTGATGAGATAATGTATAAATCAAACATCTCCACTTTTATTAAATATTGTATAAGAAGTCCTACCAACATCAAGATATAAGAGCCACCCACTGAGTGGGAGAAACTATTCAACCAATACCCACCAGATAAGAGGCTAATCTCCAAAATATACAAGGCACTGACAGAAATTTACAAGAAAAAAAAATCTAATCCCATCAAAAAAATTGGGAGAAGAAATGAACAAACACTTTGATAAAGAAGAAATACAAAAATGGCCAAAAGACACATGAAAAAATGCTCCACATCACTAATCATCAGGGAGATGCAAATCAAAACAACTATGAGGTACCACCTCATGCCACAGAGATTGGCACACATCACAAAAAAAGGCAATAAGCAGTGCTGGTGGAGATGTGGAAAAAAAGAACTCATATTCACTGCTGGTGGGAATGCTGTTTAGTCCAAACTTTATGGAAAGTGATATGGAGATTTCTCCAAAACCTGGAAGTTGAGCTCCCATATAATTCAGCTATACCACTCCTAGGGATATACCCTAGGAACACAAGAATACAATACAAAAATTCCTTCCTCACACCTATATTTATTGCCACACTATTTACAATAGCCAGACTCTGGAAACAACCAAGATGTCCTTCCACAAATGAATGGCTATAGAAACTGTGGTACATATACACAATGGAATATTATGCAGCTGTCAGGAGAGATGAAGTCATGAAATATTCCTATACATGGATGTACTTGGAATACATTATGCTGAATGAAATAAGTCAGAGGGAGAGAGATAGATACAGAATAGTCTCCCTCATCTATGGGTTTTTAGAAAAATAAAAGACATTATTGCAATAATCCTCAGAGACAAAGAGAGGAGGGCTGGAAGGTTCAGCTCACTACATAAAGCTTACCACGAAGAGTGGTGAGTGCAGTTAGAGAAATAACTACACTGAGAACTATCATAACAATGTGAATAAATGAGGAAAGTAGAAAGCCTGTCTGGAGTATAGGTGGGGGTGAGGTGGGGGGAAGGGAGGTGTTCTTTACATGACTAAAACCCAACAACAATCATATTTGTAACCAAGGTTTTTAAACAGTTTATGAACAAGGTTTATGAACAGTTCAGAATAAGGTTTGTATGGAATCATAAAAGACCAGTAATAACCAAAAGCTACTGGGGGGAAAAAAGCAGAAACTGAGAGATATCATTATTACTTAACTTGAAACTACACTACAAAACAGCATAGTATTAGAATAAGAATAGGTTATATTACCAAAGGGTTAGAATAGAATACTCATGGAAAAACCTCCACATATATGGTCATCCAATTTTTGACAAAAAGCTGAAAGCATAAAATACAATAAAGAAGCAACCTCTTTAACAAATGGTTCTGGCAAATTGGTTAATAAAGTGTAGAAATATTAAAACTAGGGGCCAGAGTGATGGCACAGTGGGCCGGTGCTTGCCTTGCATGCTGCCAACCCTAGTTCTATCCCAGGCATCTCATGTGGATGCCTGAGCCTGCCAGCAGTAATTCCTGAGTATAGAGCCAGAAGTAACCCCTGAGAATTTTTTGAGTGTGAAACTCCAAATTAAAGCTAGACCCTTACCTTACACCTTACACAAAAGTCAACATAAAGTGAACCAAAAATACTGAGATCATATCATAATCTATAAAACACATTCAGGAAAATATAGTAAGAATACTCCAAAATCTAGACCTCAAGGTGTTTCCAATATAATAATGCATCTGGCAAAGGAGACAGGCAGAATAAAAAATAACAAATTAGGTGCCAGAGCAATAGCATAGCGGTAGGGCATTTGCCTTGCACACTGCCAATACAGGACAAACCCCGGTTCGACTCCCAGCATCACATATGGTCCCCCAAGCCTTGCTGGAGCTATTCCTGAGTTAGAGCCTGAAGTAACCAGTGGCACTCAGGGGTTACTCTTGGATATATGCTCAGGAACAAACAAAAAATAACAAATTAAAGAGCTTCTGCATGACAAAAAGTAAACACATCTGACACATTTGTAGTCAACATATCAGATAAAAGATTGATATCAAGGATAAATAAAATACTCACAAAGATAACCACAAAAATGTCCAAAACCCCATCAAAAATGAGGAAAAGGAACTGAAAAAGAACTTCTCTAAAGCATATGAAAGAAATATCATATAATTATTTTTAGGGAAATCTAAATCAAGAAAACAATGAGATACCATTTCACACCAATAAGGATGGCACATAACAAAAATGCTTGGAAGTTTGACAGCAATTTGGTGAAAATGTAATTCTCACTGTTGGTAGGTATGATGTCTGATTCAATGTCAAACAAACAGTATGGAGATTCTCTGTGAACTTAAAATTGAGCTGCCATATGACCCAGCAATTTCACTTTGGGAATTTACCAACAGTACAGAAAAGCATTCATCCAAAAGGAGACGTGCACACCATTATTTATTGCAGCACCAGTCCAATAGCTAAGATTTGGAATCAACCTTTTTGTCCAATCATAGATAGGTTGATCATGAGGTTGCTGTGTATATGCATAATGGAATATCATTTATAGATATAAATATATATTCTATATATATAGAATAATGAAATCATGTAAGTCATTGTAATATAGAAATAAATAACATGTTAAATGAAGAAAGCCATAAGAAGATTTAATACCGAACGATATCACATCTATGTGATATTATAATAACTGGATGAGGAAATGCAATGTTGTAAGTGAGAAGTGCCTAGATAATGCTTCTCCCCCTGATTTAGATAAGAAAAGTATAGAAAACCAGTGGTAGGGGATGAAGAGGCAGATGAGAATAACAGGGTACAAGGGGCAAGGGATTCAGATACATGGGTCATGTTAAGAAATAATAAAGCTAAATATCCAAACCACAGAGTCAACAACTGAATGATGAGGCCCAAACTCTTAACAGCCAACATAAAAGATGCCCTTCAAGGTGGGAGGCTGGGACTGGAGGAAGAAGGAGCCTGGGAATATTGGTGAAGAGAGTTGACACTGGTATCAGGGCTAGAACACCGTAGGTATAAAATCCAACTAGGAATAATTCAGTAAATCACAGAGCTTTAATGATTTATCAAAAAGCATACTATCAAAAATATGTGTATGTGTTAAGATAGCAGGTAGGTGGTGGGTTTGAGGGAAAGGGGGGGACCTGAGAACTTTGTGGGAAGGAAGAAGACACTGATGGTAGAAGTGGTACTGGAACATAGTACATAATATGACCAAAAAATAAAATATGAATAACTTTTGGTAAATAATGGTGCTTTATTAAAAATTCTAAATATTTTTATATTTCTATATTTCTTTATAAAGACTGATAGTTTTTGCTTTCATGTTTTGATGCCTAATTTATTTGTAGAATTATAACCTGCATTATATGTTATTCTTTATACATTTTAAGTATGTTAATGTCTTTTTGTGTTACTGATCTATTTGTCTATTTCTATATTATTACCAGTTCCCATATTTATTTAATTTTATATAAAATAAAATATTATAAAAGTTTTTGAAAAATCTATTATGAGCCAGATTGGGGTTTTACTATAATTATAGATTAAAGTGGGAGATAATTGCTTTCCTTATAATATTGAGTCTCTCTAATAAAACAAGGGCAGTTTTTTCACTAAAACAATTGTTTTTTCACTTATTCGAGTATTCTTACAGTTTTTGAATATAAAATTTTAAGTTTGTATTTTCCTCATCTTTTATTTCTTTTCATTTTTGATTTTTTTTGTTTTGTTTTGTTTTTTTTGGACCACACCCGTTTGATGCTCAGGGGTTACTCCTGGCTAAGCACTCAGAAATCGCCCCTGGCTTGGGGGGACCATATGGGGTCGCCGGGTCCTTCCTTGGCTAGCGCTAGCAAGGGAAATACCTTACCTCTAGCGCCACCTCGCCGGCCCCTCATTTTTGTTTGTTTTATTACACCTGGTTGTGTTCAGGACTTACTCTTAGATTTGGGCTCAGATATTACTCATGGCAGAGTGTCTGGGAATATATGGGGCTTGTACGAACAATTCCAGGTCTACTTTATGCAATTCCAGCACAGTACACACTGTTCTATCTCTTTGGCCCCATATCTTTTTGGGAGGCTTATTAGAGACACACATTTTATTGCTATGGTGATTAGCACCTTTTTATTTATATTTTCTATTTGCTGTTTATATGAATAAAACCATTATTAGTTGCATATTGATTAGGTTTACAATTACCTCATTAAAATTTAATTAAAATAGTTTGTAGAACCTCTTGATCTCTTTAGACACAACATTCTAAGTGAAAAATAGTAACTTTGTTTATTCCTTTCCAATACATGTCTTTACTGTTCTTATGGAAGGACATTATCCGAAGCCCAGTTATAAATGTAGATTAAAAACAATGACAGAGGGGCCAGAGTGGTAGCACAGCAGGTAGGGCATTTGCCTTACATGCAGTCTACCCAGGCTTTATCCCCCATATCCCATATGGCCCAAGACTGCCAGAAGCGATTTCTCAGCACAGAGCCAGAGGTAACCCCTAAGTGCCGCCAGGTGTGGCCCAAAAATTTTTTTAAAATGATAGAAAGTATGCTTTTTTTGACTTTGATAGGATATTATAAACAATTTATCATGATTAATGACATTTGATAAAGACATTTTATAGCTGCCCTTAATCAAGTTAAATCAAGTTTAAAAAATGACAAGTTGACTCATAATTTACTAAGAGGATTTATAATGAGTACAGGTAGTTAATCAAATTTTTTATTCATTTATTACAATGATCATAAAGTTTTTCTTATTTGAGCTATAATTAGGTTGTATTAAAATACATTTGTGGTTAAAGCCTTCTTGGAATCATTAGATAAATTCCTCTGTCATGATGATTAATTTTTAACATAAAGTACTGGATTTAATTTGACATATTTTATTACTTTGTAATATTCGAAAGTAATATGGGCATGTATTTTTTTATATATTGCCCTTGATGGTTTTCACATAAGCTAATATTAATTCCCTAAATAAGCTGTGGTAAACTCTCTCTTTTCTAGCCTCCAAAATATTTTTACATCTATTCCTTTCTTAATATTTTGGTTTAAAACAGCACCTGTAAAGCACATAAACATAATGGATTTTGACCTTAGAAATATTATTAGCAATTTGAATATTTCATTGCACATTTATTTATTTACATATTTTTAAACTTTATATTTCTTCTTTAATCGGTTGTGATAAATTATTTTTAATTTGGCATACATTAATTACATAAAATCATTTTATATTTTCATCTGAGTTCTTTAATTTCTTTATAATTATGACCTTATTTTAAATTTTATATATCCTGTGATATAAATATCATGCTTTCATATTTGTTTTATATTTTTGATTGATTCTCTACATCAAACTTTTTTCAGTGATATTCATTATATTTCTTTCCTACAAAGTATTTTCTATTCTTATTTTATAGTTAAATTCATTCTCTTTTAATTATGTACTGTTTTGTTCCCTCTCTATGATTCTTTTTTTTTTTTTTTTTTTTGGTTTTGGGGCCACACCCGGCGATGCTCTGGGTTACTCCTGGCTGTCTGCTCAGAAATAGCTCCTGGCAGGCACGGGGGACCATATGGAACACCGGGATTCGAACCAACCACCTTTGATCCTGGATCCGCTGCTTGCAAGGCAAACGCCGCTGTGCTATCCCTCCGGGCCCTCTCTATGATTCTTAATGCTTTAGATAAAATTTTTTGGGGGGAATACCCGGTGACACTCTGGGGTTACTCTTGGCTATGCACTCAGAAATCACTCCTGGCTCAGGGGACCTTATGGGATGCAGGGGGAACGAACCACGGTCCGTCCTGGGTTAGCCACTTACAAGACAAAAGACCTACTGTTGCGCTATGGCTCCGGCCCCTAGATAATTTATTTTTTAAGTCTTTCCTCATCCTATTAAGGACACAAATTGATATAATTTACTCCTAAGTGCTACTTTACCTCCATCCCACTTTGTTCAAAGTTTTCAGTGGCAATTATTTCTCAACATTTTCACCTTTCTAATTCCATTTGTAGCTTTCAAATTTATTTTTTATTTCTAATTTTGTTTTCCCTCAAAAACTACACAAGCTTCAATAGCATTTCTGTATAATGAACATTCTTAAATGTGAAACACCAAGTCCATATTTGCATACATATTGCCTATTATACAATGACTATTAATTTATTATTTGAAATTTTGATATTTTCTTAAATGGTGCTTGCTAGATATATCAGTTTTGAACATATTTAAAACATAAATATTACATGGGCTGAGCTATTTGTCAATGTTACTTATAATTCTTTGTATCTACCAACCTCAATATCTTCCTTCACATATTTCATATTTAACAAGTTATCATTGGTTGACTCTATATGAATAAAGCACTTTCTCATGAACTTATAATTTTCAATATTTTAAAATGTTATAAAAATGGGGCCGGGCGGTGGCGCTAAAGGTAAGGTGCCTGCCTTGCCAGCGCTAGCCTTGGACAGACCGCGGTTCGATCCCCCGGTGTCCCCCGGTGTCCCATATGGTCCCCCAAGCCAGGAGCAACTTCTGAGCGCATAGCCAGGAGTAACCCCTGAGCGTTACCGGGTGTGGCCCAAAAACCAAAAAAAAAAAAAAAAAATGTTCTAAGTGGTCATACAAACAAGTTTTTAAGGATGCTAAATTTAATTTTCATTTAAAAGCAGAAATTTATTAGCATATATAATAAAAGGTTTGAACACACTAAGAAAAGCTAGACAACAGAAATAAAAGTGTTTTGATAGAGCATATCCTGGAGACCATCGTCAACACTTTTTAGCTCATATTTGAGGCTGACAATAAAAGAACACTCAGGAGACTTCTGCTGTGTTTGTCTTTTCATGTGTGCTAATTATTATATGTAAAATCACATAATCAACCTCTTGGGTTGTGAGGAAAAACAAGGGGTGAGTGGTTAATTGCAAATCCAAGTGGCCTATTGCTTGTGCAATCAGCAGACCTTTTGCATATTAAATTTGGTGCCCAGTTATGGCATAAATATTGTAAGTGGCAGAATCTACTCTTTTAAAACTGACTTCAAATATTCTTTTGTTTTATTTTCTCAAACTCTTTAATAATATTGACCTCTTTTAAAAAGCACAGGCGCAAACAAAAGGTAACTGTTCTCATCCTTATGATTTCATTCTTTGATACTACTTCTTCCTTGATACTATTCATGTGTAATAATATTGGATCCTCCAGATCACAAGTTTAAAAGTAAAAATGAACTAGTACTAGATATTTTCTTTCTAGTTGTAGTGTAATCCTCTACTACAATTCCAAGCAAGTGAAGGCTGTTTTCAGAGTCATTTGCTAATTTATCATGCCAAATCTAAAATAGAAAATAGTATACATACATATGCAAAATAAACATTAAGTTAACGATGTTCTTTCGATCTAGGTTTAATGAGACTCACTCCCTCATAATGGGAAATAATTTAACAATAATACTTTTGTAGATGATGAATCTGATTCTCTGACCCATATTATGGTGGACAATGATGTGTTCCAGATGCACTAAACTCCCAACCATATTCATTCTTGCATTGGTACTTGTTTAGAAAGTGCAAAGTTCGGCTAATGTTAAAATGGTCTAGACCAGGGGTCTCAAACTCAATTTACCTGGGGGCTGCAGGAGGCAAAGTCAGGGTGATCCTTGAGTGAAAAGTCAGTAGTAAGCCTTGAACATTGGGGGGTGTGACGCAAACAACTAAAACAAAACAAAACAAAACAAAAAAGATTCCTTTAGGGCAGGGCCACAAAATGTTGTACGGAGGGCCATTTGCAGCGAGTTTGAGACCCCTGGTCTAGACAATACTTAGCTTCACTAAATCAAGTTTAACCTTTGTTGCATTAAATAATTAACGATGGGGCTGGATGGCGGTGGATTTCTCTCCATGCCATTTCAGTCCACATGGCTCTGCAACCTTTATGCAGTCGGCGAGTCCCAGGCCCAGGTGAAATTACTCACTCACAGTCAGGCGTCAGGAAGAATCATCTTTATTCAAGCCCTAGCCACCACGTGTGTGTGGCCTATTCATAACCTTTCAAGCACCGCAATATTTTGCTAGCCCTGCATCTTATTTCCTGTTAGCCATCTTCCCTTTGGGCTCCATGCTGGTCCAAAACCGGAACACAGAAACCCAGAAGCCAGAGCGCACAGCAGCGCAGAAAGGGCAAAGAGCCAAAAGGGCAAAAAGCCAAAAGGCAAAAAGCCAAAAGGCCCGAATTCCCTTGGTCCAAGCCTTATATAACATTTCCCAGACCCCTCCCAGGAATGGGAGGGTCTAGCAGGTAAGGTTACACCTACTATCCAGTTCCCAAGACCCCTCCCAGAAATGGGTGGGTCTAGGGTCTTAAATAGGTACACCCACATTTCCTCCTTTTCTTAATATTTTTATGCACCAACGTAATAGAGTGAAAATTAATATACCAGCCCTTTTTAAAAACATAATTTTGCAAAATATACTTTACACTTGTAACCTAAAACTCTATTAATGCTTTTTTACCAAGCATTATTTCGGAACTTTTATGTTCCTATACTTTCAAACTATATTGGGGGAACTTCATTGTTCCTATACCTTTCCTATACACAAGTACTTCAGCATACATGCATAACATACATTTTAAAAACAGGCTAAGTACATTAAAATACACAATAAAACATTTTGCAATTGAAAATATTAACTTTGAAAGACAACAAAACACATTTAAATCATAAAGAAAATGACTAAGACAAAGATGCAGGTGGTTAGAAATTAGATGTTAAACTGTATTACCTCCCTTTTATTTTTATTTTTTAACCACTAACTAACTAAAAGTTATTCCATCACCAACTATGAGTAAACTATAAAATTACCTGCTAAGTTCCTACACCTAAAATCATAGTTTAAATGATTAATTTGTTTCACGCTGATCTCACCACGTTGATTTCACCATGTGGCTTTTGTAAATTTTTAGAGTTTAGATGCTGGTTTGTCCCACGCTGATTTCACCATGTGGCTTCTGTAAACTTTTAAAGTTCAGATGTTGGTTTGTTCCACGCTGATCTCACCACGTGGCTTTCTTTCATAGTTTCAGGCCCCGTAGACGGTTCTGTAGACCATGAGGTTGCAGGTTTTCAGGCTTGCCACGGAGCAAAGCTGAGCTGAGGCGTTTTTACTTCTGGGCTGATAACCTTTTGCCGCTTTTCCCTCAGGGCAGCACTTAGCAAGCCAGTTTTTGGCCACAGCTTTTGCAGAGGGCTTTTGGATGTTCAAAGTTCAAAGTTATTTAAACTAAAAGTTCAGTTCGAAATTTCCAAAGTTGAAATCCAAATTCAAGCCAAAGGTCATTCTAAGAAAATCAGTCCATTTTTAATAGTCTTTTTTTTCCTCCGTTTCCAATTTAGACTTTTAATAAGTCTTTGAAGAGGCCCAGGTTTTTGTTTCTTGTAACTAAGTTTTAGTTCTGGGCCTGGGCCTGGGCTGGAGGTGATGCAAGCTTCCACCTCTCTTGTTTTATTTGCCCTTCTTTCCCTAGAAGGGGTTACGGCCATATTTGAACATGGCTTCACGTGGCCAAACCCTTTGGGCTGACTGAATTTGAAAAGAGCCAAAATGAAACAGAAGAGCAGAAATCTCACCATTTTCGCTGTTTTGTTGGGTTCAGGATTCAGGTCAAAGTTCGGAGCGCCATATGTTGCATTAAATAATTAACGATGGGGCTGGATGGTGGTGGATGGAGGCCTTTGTGCTTAGGCCCCAGCCACGTGGCTTCATCCCCATCCAGCTGGCGGATTCCAGGCCCAGGTAATCGGCGTAATCAAGACTCACTCACAGGCAGGCTTCAGGAAGCATTAACTTTATTCATGCCCTATTCACCACATGTGTGTGGCCTACTTCATAACCTTTTAAGCACTAGTTATTCTTGGCCCTGCATCTAAACTCCTTTCAGCCATCTTTCCTTTGGGCTCCATGCTGGTCAAAGACCAGAACACAGAAACCCAGAAGCCAGAGCGCACAGCAGCGCAGAAAGGGCAAAGAGCCAAAAGGGCCAAAAAGCCAAAAAGCCCGAATTCCCTTGGTCCAAGCCTTATATAACATTTCCCAGACCCCTCCCAGGAATGGGAGGGTCTAGCAGGTAAGGTTACACCTACTATCCGGTTCCCAAGACCCCTCCCAGAAATGGGTGGGTCTAGGGTCTTAAATAGGTACACCCACAAACCTTATCTAAAAGAACTTTTACAGATACCACTAGTAAATATTTTTTACAAATAAGACCTACTAGGATAACATTTCATTAGTTTCTGAAAGTAATTGCCACCAGTCAGGATTTGTGTTCTGAATCTTTGCCCATGAACATGTACTCTTCTACAAAACTTTGAGAAAGGATTGATCTTCATGAAGCCTCAACTTCTTCATATGAAAAATGGGAATAGTAATCCAAAATGCAGTTTCCTTGAAAGGAAAAATGCTTAGAAAATTCTGAAGTTTCAGCAAGTTTGTTATTTTTTTTATTCTTTTTCTTTTCTTTATGTTTGTTTGTTTTTGGGTCACACTCCTGGCTATACACTCAAAAATCACTCCTTCTTGGGGGACCATATGGGACGCCAGGGGATCGAACCCAGGTCCGTCCTGGATCAGCCATGTGTAAGGCCTTACTGTTGTTCTATCACTCTGGCCCAATATTTTTGTTTCTTTTTTTTAATTTAATTTTTATTTTGATCATAGTGGTTTACATATTGTTGACAATAATATTTTAGGTACATATTTACATAAAATCAGGGGGATTTCCATCACCAATTTGTCCTCCCTACACCTCCGTTTTTGTCCTGCCTCCCATATGCTCTTCCCTCACCCTTAGGACTGCCAGAATATGTTGTTCCCTCTGTATCTAGGCTAATACTTAGTAGTCTTGCACCTGTTTGGTCCTGGTGCCTCCCTTATTTCCCCCTCTAACTGAGGGGCAGGAGTAGCTAGTTCAATTTACATGGTTTTGTTTGAAATAGGGAATAGTAGTAAACAGGGGTAAAGGTCTAATATGCAGAAAATAAGCGGAATTTGTTTCTTATAGGTTCTCTTTAGCACTGAAACAAATAACAAATTGTTTTCAGACCAGGTCTCCATTTGATTTGTTATTCTGTATTTACTAAGACATTTTCACTTATAATTTGCTTTGGCTTTCTAGTAAATTCCAACAATCATAAGTAAAGGATCCTCTTTTGAATGGTGTTTGTAAGTTGGGGATGTGAATATGTGTGTGTTTCTTGTACTTTCTGAATATGTTTCAAGTGAATGTCAAATTTAAACTTCAAAAAGCCAGGAATATTGGCATAACCTGTCCATTATATGACTTTTATATGTTCTTTTAAATTACATTGCTAAATTCAGCTCTCTTTATTTTTCTATCCAACTCTGTTTCCAGGTAAAACTTAGAGTTTTCTTTAGAATCAAGTGGCTTTCCCATGAACAAAAATGTAACAAACTAGCTCATAATGAAACACACACACACACACACACACACACACACACACACACATACACACACATACTAATTTCTTAGTGTGATCTATTCTGTCTTTAAACAGGACAGCTTTATAGTTTTGTTTTGTTTTGTTTTGTTGGGCCACACCGGTGATGCTCAGGGGTTACTCCTGGCTTTGCACTTAGAAATTGCTCCTGGCTCGGAGAACCATATGGAACACCAGGGCATTGAACCATGGTCAGTCCTAGGTCAGCTGCGTGCAAGGCAAACACCCTACCACTGCACCACCGCTCTGGCCCCAGGACAGTTTTTTTGATTTATTATCTCCAGAAGTCTCATGTGATCATATCCCTCCAACATACTTGAGTTTGTTAAGACTGACAATTCCAATGCCACATTTTAAGCATAGGTATCCAAAATAATTTTACATTAAGATAAAATTTTAACTCACTTATTTCAACTCATTTTTAGAGTCACATATAAAAAAATTTGAAGTATTAGTGGTTAAAAAAAACTAACAAAAATATCCTTTAATGAGCCCGGAGAGATAGCACAGCGGTGTTTGCCTGGCAAGCAGCCGATCCAGGACCAAAGGTGATTGGTTTGAATCCCGGTGTCCCATATGGTCCCCTGTGCCTGCCAGGAGCTATTTCTGAGCAGACAGCCAGGAGTGACCCCTGAGCACCACCGGGTGTGGCCCAAAAACCAAAAAAAATAAAAATAAAAAAATCCTTTAATGAAATAACCAAGGAACTAAAAAGTTAATGAAGTATTTAAGAATGCTTTAAGAATGTCAGAGAAATAGCACATTGGGAGGGCATTTGCCTTGCACGCAGCCGACCAAGGACTGACGATGGTTCAAATTCCGGCATCCCATATTTTCCCCGAGCCTGCCAGGAGTAATTTCTGAGCACAGAACCAGGAGTAACCTTTGAGTGCCACAAGGTGTGACTCAAAAACCAAAAAACAAAACAAAAACAAAAACAGTGCTTTAAGTTTCTCCCATAAAGAATTCAAGACAATTCTATAGATCAATCATTAATATATAGGGTCCAGTATTACAGGAAGAATTATTCTACTGGTTCTGGACTTATATTAGATAGGATAAAAATTTTCTATTTTGTGCTACCAGAATTGCCAATCTGCCAGTGCTCCGAATAATTTCATGGTGCTACTGAAAATGTGTATTATGTGTCAATACAGTACTTAGGAAATCATATAATACAGCACAAAAACAATAGAATAATTTAGCTTCACATTTTTGTTCCTATATTTTGCTTGTAGTCCATAAAAATTAGCTTGTAGAGACCTCAGTGTAATGTGAGTCAGTTTTGGAAAGTACTTTTTTTTGTTTGTTTGTTTTTGGGTCACACCCGGCAGTGCTCAGGGGTTACTCCTCTTCGCTCAGAAATGCTTCTGGCTGGCTCAGGGACCATATGGGATGCCGGGATTCGAACCATCATCTTTCCTGAATCAGCTGCATGCAAGGCAAACAGCCTACCACTGTGTTATTGCTCCAGCCTCTTGGGAGGTACTTTTGTAAAGTCATTTATTCAATCAGTAATCCTAGGCCAGCTCCCTGCAAAACTTTATGCTCTGATAAATTCAAAATTGTTTGAGTGTTTGGATATTAATCTGTGGCTTTGTTTACCTTTTGATATTTCTGTAGTTATTTTCCTTCTGTCTATAAGAAAATCACCCATTTTATTTTAATTCTGCCATAAGATCAATTTTCAGAATCTGCTTTTAACCAGCATATCACCTTGTAATTATTTTCTCCAAAATTCACTTACATTTAAAATAAGAAAACATTTTATTTGTTTATGTTTTATATCATATGGAAACATGGACTATAATTTAGAAAGATGTTAGTATTTCTGTCTCTTTTTCGAGAATTAACCTTACGTTAATGTTTTGATATGTTTTAAGAACTGGAGAGACCAAAGTCACGTGTCATGTCATTAATAACTCCACTCACACCTGCAGAATTGATCTGGTGTAAAATGTGGCTTTGCGATTTATAGAAAATCCAGAGCATAAAAATATTTTATATATCCTTTTCCTGAAAGAAACAGTTCTGAGTGAATATGGTTAATACAAAATTTAGAAGTGTGTGGAATAATCTGATATGACAGGTGAGAACCCTGTCATTAAACAAAGATGTACATACAAAGGGTTTTCTTGGACAAATCTAGAGCAGAAAACAAATAGAAGAAAATGGAGCTCACCAGTATAAGGTGTTTTTTTATGGAAATAAAACGATTATCAAATCAGCAGCAATTTTTATGCACTCTAGAGAGAATGAGATATCTAGCTAATAGGGGGTTGCAGGTAAATTGGGCTTTGTTTAATAATGGAAAAGAGGGATTACTACAAAGTCTCTTAAACATGCTGGTTAGAAATAATTATTGGTCAGGTGTTTGATCTGATACAGATGACCCTAATTCAATCACTGGCATCAGTTTATGTCTTTGACCACTGACAGGAATGATTCCTGCAAACAGAACCAGGAGTGATCCCTGAGCACCACCAAGTGTGGGCCCCAAAATAAACAAAACAACATCATTTCTCAATTTCCTCAAAATCTTTTTTCAGCAGATGTTCCAATTACCTTTCTACCTAAATTCCTCCAGCCTCCCCCTTTCTGAACTCTTCATCCTACCTAGCCATCAAAAATGCTTAGATTCTCACATTGCACGGCCTCTTTCTTTTTGCTAGAAAATCAAGGTTAACTCAGTTAGCTCTCTTAACATAGACATTTATATTCTCATAAATGCTTTTATGACCTTGAACGTTCCTTAGTTTTATGAAATACCAACTTGTCAAAATCTACTATTTCTTGATTATACTTTCAGTGACTTCAATTTATTCTGCCATGGCACAATTTTCTCATTTATCCATTTACTCACTTAGTCACTTGCTCTCAAACATTTAATTGATGAATATAAAATTTATATTTGTAAGAGAGCTCTGTTAGATGTAGAAAATATAGCAAGATGACCAAGACAAAGTTCCCATCTTCTAAGGACACTGTCCTTTGGGAAAGAGACATCTAAATAAATTCCAACTGAGTATAGTAGACATATGCACAGAATCCTAAGATACTAGAGAAAAATGCAATGATTTGCTTTTACAAGCAGGCAGGTTTCAAAGCATAAAGTGTGCTTGATATGCTTACTAGGGCATGACATCAGACAAAGGAAGAAATAAAAATAATTATAAAGATTCTTTGTGCCAGAAATTGTGCTAAGCTCCTTCCATGGATCATTTTATTTAATCCTCACAAAAGCCCCAATGAAATCAATGGTTTTATTATCTTCATTGAACAAATGTTCAAAAGGGCTCAGAAAAGTGTGGACTTGCCCAAAGGGGATGTCAAATGAGGGGAAGATGCATTCAAGGCACCGAGAATGAAAAAGGGAGAAATTAGGAGAATAATCGGTTTAATATGCTTAATTCATTAGGGAAGCAATACTGTGAGAAAAGTCAAGAGAATGCGACAAGCACCAGATCTGGAACAGTCTTATCTAGAGTTTGAAACAAATTCAGTAGACAGTGTGAAATTCTTGAATAATTTCCCCCACCTTTCCCTATAATGTTTTTGGCATACAGAAGACAGAGATATGTGTGCCTGCTCCTAAGGTTCTATCCTGTTACCCTTTTGCTCATTTAATTCTCATCATTATAAGATGTGAGGACTGACACAGATGTCCTCCCTCTCTGGAGCAGATGGACTTGACTTTCACTGAAATAGCTATAACTTGTGGAGCTCAAAATTTCCATGGCTGAAAGAGCACAGAAGTCTGACAATGAAGAGAAAGTATAGTCATAGAATGCCAACGGCCATAAAATTGTTTCCCGTTAAAATAATGATTCCCATTCTCTACATTTGGTTCAGAGAAAGGTTCAACTGAATGCAGGATTTAGAGCATTGCTAGTTCTAGGGAAAGTCCAAGAAAGGACAAGACATGACCTACCAAAAATCCAATTTGGCTCTTCCCCATTTTGTAGAATAAGCTCTGCAATGAAGTCAGCCAAGAAATAAGCAGAGGAGATTCCTTATGTTTCTGGTATCTTTTGTTTTTAAGTACAAAAAAACGTGTAAATAAGATATTTCTTTACCCACAATCATATACTTAGATGCCTAAATCCTCTAGCAGAAGAAGAAATTCAAGTATGCCTAATACTTTGGAATCTTTATCTTCACACCAATGTTCATAATATGAACATTTAAAAAGCCCATGATAAACCAGCAGTAGAGTACTGGCTTTGAAATCATGAGATTAGTAAGACTGAAACTTCATTCTCCACACCAACCTCCATATCTGAAAAGTTCCATCCTGGTTTGACTCTGCTATCTGGGACATGCAGGGCCATCACAAGAGTATGCAATCATCACAACTTAAGTGTGAAAATTTTGGCTAGCTCAGTAACTAGAAGTATGCAAGTAACAACACATCAAGTAGGACTGACTGCATGCAGTCAAGACACAACCACCACAGAGAAAAGAAAATGAATTAAAAAAAAAATTAGCCAATAAAGTAAATAGAGACCATCTTAAAATGATTAGATTAAGCTTTATGGGGATTCTCCTTCAAATCAGGATTTAACTAATATAAACTATCCAGGTAATGAGAAAGAGAGAAAGCTGGAATCAAATATGAGAAGAATAAAGCACAAAGCATCATATAAAATAAGTAAGCAGCCAGGTGGAAGGCGCAGTGCATGCAGCAAGGGAACAGCAATGTGCTCTGCAAATTCAAACAAAAGAGAATGTACCTCTCTCTGCTGAACCTTTTTCCAGTACTTAGTAATAAATAGAAAAGTGAGTGCCATTTGGATATCACTGCTGCTTCCTCTCCACAAATAGAAGGTGAAAGGTGAAGCAAAGTAAATGAGCAGTCCCCAAATTGAAAAGCACGGAACTGACTACATTCCAGTTCCCAGCGTGTGTGGACAAATGAATGTGTTGTCACACTCACATCACAATAGCCCTGGATATGAGTGATTTGTATTTTTACAGAGTCTCCTCTCATCAGCCCAAAAAAAAAAAAAAAAAAAAGCACTGTCCAGTGCAAAGAATCCTGACAATAAGCATTTCCAAGAATCCCCACGGATCAACAAATGTATGTTTATTTTTAAAGCTCTGTCAGTTACCTTCGGCCAGTTATTTTTTTTCTTCCTCTTCTGCTTTCCTTCCTTTCTTTGAGCTCTCCCTCATAATCACACAAGTATTATGGAATAGAACCAAGTCAAGACTCAAATTCAATTATTTCTGAGGCTGAATTTAATGTTCTTACCCATACTGGATTCTCATTATCTGAGCCTAAGAAAAATGGATCATGGTCAACTAAATATATTTCTAATAGTAATGATCCAGGAGACATTTTACATGTCCTTGTAAGATTTTAGGGCTTGTACTCTACTACAAAATATCAGTTTGTAACCAGAACACCATACCATTCACTCATCCACAGACTCATTTATTGTTCTATTTCTATTGTTATTTATTTCTTTTAGTATTCATTATTTATATACATATGCATGTATGTTACACACCTATAAACCAGACACTACTTAAAACTGATTATATAATTGTGAGCAGCGCAACCTAATCCCACCAAATTCTAGAAAACTAAAATATTGCAGAAATCAGTGTCTTCCAAAAACCTACTATTCCCTAATCTGTCTTGTAGATCATGAGAAACTTGGGACCTCTCAGCTCCAAAATCATCAGTTTGACAAAGACTTCACAGTTCTTCTTATCTTTCACGGACCCTGGTGTGAACCTAATCTAACTAGCTATCTCTATAGCTGTTACAGAAATAATAATGCCACTTTAAACATGATGTAGTAGAAAAACCACTGGATAAAGAGAAGAAAAAGCAGCATATTTTAATCTCATCTGTCATCATTAGCTCTGAAGCTTCAATAGGTTAATTTCTTTGAGCTCCAGTTATCTCAAGCGTTATATTAGGAGAGAGAATGAAGTTGGATATTACCAACTTAAGAATCACTTTTTGAAAATATCTGAATTTCACTAAGCAAAATCTATATTAAAATATATATTTATAATTAAATCTAATTATGAGTAAACAATGATGACTTAATAAAGTTAGAGAGCTCCTAATTACATCGTGCTTGTTTAAAAATGGCACACTAATTCTACTTTTTGGACAAAGATAGAAGGCATCTCAATCAGTGTTCAGGGAGTCTAAGGCCCTTCTGAATATTCACAGCCCACTTGGACTGGCCATTTAATGCTGTGGTTTGAGGAAACATCTCGGTAACCCTGGGGATTCAATGACCAGATTCTTCCAGAGCTATACACAGTGATACTTGGGGAAGCATGTAGTACCAACACTTGAGCCAGTGAATGCAAGGCATGTACCCTAATCCCCAGTATTATTATCCTAGGCCCTTTCCTTTAAAATCTACCCAATGACTACAAAGGATGTTTCCAGACCATCTGCATCCTTTATGGTTTTACCTCTTTCATCATTTATTCAGAGCCAAGTCTTCAAATAAATGTGACTTTAAAGTTTCCAAACATTTATTTTATATTTAGAGCCACATATTTTGTTCCTTTTATAAAAATATTTGTCTTTGAACAAGAAATATCTCTTTTTCGAGCTTTCCTCTGATAAATATCTATAAATATGACTTAACTTACGTTATCTAAAATATTTTTTTTTTTTGTTTTTGGGCCACACCCGTTTGACGCTCAGGGGTTACTCCTGGCTATGTGCTCAGAAATCGCCCCTGGCTTGGGGGGGACCATATGGGACGCCGGGGGATCGAACCGCGATCCTTCCTTGGCTAGCGCTTGCAAGGCAGACACCTTACCTCCAGCGCCACCTACCCGGCCCCTAAAATATTTTCTTTATCAGCACAATCAGGCGCATGTGAAAGATTAAACCATGATACATGGATTAATATTACATACCAAGTGATGTATTCATGTCCCATTATAGGAACATATAACAGAATTCTAAGAGTCAATGTTAGATATTGATAGTAATAGGGAGATTTCACTAATAAGCCTGATAAGAATAAAGATAGTCCATAAATAAGGATGACATAAGATATATACCTATTCCCATGTATGACACTAGAAATCAGAGCACCAGGGGAGAAAATTCTATGCAATCCAAATATCTGAGTAATTAAAAAGGGTTCTTGCTTGATACAGGCATATATTCTGAGATGTAACATTTGGTTTAACAAATAATGATGATTTATAAGAAAAGAGGCTCAAACTAGCCAAGAGTAATTCTATTTAGTTGCATTCTCACTCTGTTTTAGTGAAACTCATGTCTGACAAATTCCAAATTCTTAGGGCAGGGTCATAAGATGTAAAAATAAAAAAAGGTAATTTTACTATTATATTTTGGCTGTTATTTATCAGTAATTATATTGTTTTAAAAGTCACTTTGTCACAAAATCAACATGTAAGTGACTATACTGGTTGTGGAAAAATTTAGGACCAGATATAGTGCTTATAAATTCAGTTCTCCTCCTCTTTATCTTTCTGCATGAGGCCTAACCCAAATTTTCTAAAAAAAAAAAAAATGAAGCAATCTCTGCTATTTTGACAAAATCCAACTCAAACACTAACTTCCCAAAAGAGTGTATTTGATACATTTTAAACATCTCTGATCATGTTTATTATTTCTTTCTTTCATCACCCATGACAAGTTATGTGTATTGAACTTTGTTTTTGATCCAAAAACATATTACATGTCTATATTCTTTTCCTACTGAAAAATGCTTCATACTAACCCCACTATTTGTAAGTAGACTCTAGAGTATATAAGGACAAATAATGCCTATTGGGATTATCAAAAATCCGAGCCAAAGAGAACTTTTTTACATCACATGGATTGTAGACTACATTTGATAAATAAAAACCAAGAATGTCATAGATAAAAATCAATTTAATTATAAGGACTAACCTTTAAGATGTATCTTAGAGTTAGAGGCATGAGATTTCTCTAAAACTGAGTCTGGATAAAGTAGGAGATATCCCATTTTTTACTAAAACAGCACTTCCAGGAAAGCAACTAAGACACTGCTTTCTGCAAACAGCTCATTCCTGAAAGGATCTATGAGAAAATAGAGCTGTGCATGACAAACTTTCCAATCACAAAACAAACCAGGTTTTTCCTTACTGATATTGAAATACAGGCATTTCCTTCCAGATATTGGAGAAAGAAAACGTATACAATCAAATGCCCATAGACTTGAAAGGAAGCATCAAGATTGGGAAAGAAGTACTCACAATACAAAAGTACACACACACACACACACACACATACATATTAGAAAAAGATATTAGCAACCCTTGAGAATATTCTGGTATCGCCCTTATAACTGCCTCTCATCAATTACATTTCCTTTGACTACCTACCTTGCTATCTAAACTGGTAGTCAGTTTAGATCTTTTCTGCAGAATCACTGATATTACATCAGAAAAATATGCCAGTCAAATCACACTCTCTTCAAGGTGGAAAATTCAAATTCTACTTTATGTCCAACATACCTAAATGTATTTCTATTGTCCATAAAGTACTCAGTGAGCCAACTCTGGACTACATAAGGTTATACTAAAAATAAATACATAGGTTTCCCATCTTTGCTTGTTCTGGATGTCATTCATTCAAAGCCTTGGAAGTTATTTGAATTTACTGCTCAGATTTTATGAGCTACATGTTTTAAAGTACCCATGTAGTTTGTAGATCTTAGATAAAAAAAGTATCCACCAAATTACTAACTAATACACTATGTGTTTACATTTCCTGCAGAAAAGCCCCTCTGAGCACTTTAAGTAGATTATTCAACTAGAGCTCTTCTATTACTTTCATATTGAGGTACTCAAGGTTGGGTGATCTCCCCCAAGATATTGGCCATCACTGGTCCAAATTTCATATGCATTCTGCCATAATCCTTCAGTGTTCACCTATAAGATATAAATCACCTTGAAAATTATCCCTTGAAACTGTGACCTAGCACATGAACACAGAACTCTTTCCATTGGTTCTTTTTTGCTGTCATGCAGACTAGAATTTACAATAGTTTATTTATCTTGTGTTTTAATTAAACCTGGCATTACCAAGTTGAAGCTAGAACTTTACCAGTGGTTCTAGCTCAGCTGGCTTATTCTTTAAAATATTACTACTTCTTTTCTGTAAACCTATGCCTAAGAGCAATAAGGAAGTATCCTTTCTCCAGTAGAGGTTATTTATCTAGATTTTGTCCCCATCAGACAAATCAAGCAAGAAATTAAAGTATAAAATTCCTGATACCCATGTGGATCAGATAACATTCCCCAATATATAGTTTTACCCATAGAAGTAATCTCTTGCCTATGCATAAAATCTTTTGTCATTCACCAAGAAAAATACACTCTTATTCTGGGGCCAAAATGATAAGTGGTAGTGTCAGCTTTACATGAAGTCAACTCAGGTTCAATCCCAGAACCTCTCTGGTCTCCCAAGAACTGTCAGGAGTGATCCCTGAGCTCAGAACCAGAAGTAAGCCCTGAATATGGCAGATATGGTTCCAAAACAAAGGCAGCAAAGCAGCAACAACAAAAATTACTCTCTGCCTTTTTTTTTTTTTTTTTTTGCTACCCTGTGGTGTTACTCCTGGCTGTGTGCTTAGAAATCACTCCTGGCTTGGGAGAACATATGGGACACAAGGAGATGGAACCATAGACTGTCCTAGGTCAGCTGCGTGCATGGCAAACACCCTACCGCTGCACCACTGCTCCGGCCCCACTGTCTGCCTTTTTAAAATATTTTCATACAGATCATAGTAGTTGAATTCAATTCTTTAGAATAAAAAGTCGGGGCCGGTGTGGTGGCGCAAGAGGTCAGGCGTCTGCCTTGCCCATGCTAGCCTAGGACCGACTATTGTTCGATCCCCCGGCATCCCGTAGGGTCCCCCAAGCCAGGAGAGATACCTGAGCACATAGCCAGGAGTAACTCCAGAGCATCACCGGTGTAGCCCAAAAACAAAAACAAACAAAACAAAGCAAAAAGAATAAAAAGTCTTCTGGTAATGTAAAACTCCAAAATAAATACCATTCCTCTACTTTAAGACCATGACCTACAAGCATACATTTTTAAACACAAAAAGTCTTGCCTTGGGTATCTAAACTTGATATCTAAAATTATATAATAACTTGTTATTAAAATTATATAATAATTTTATATATAAAATTTCACTGTTTTTTTTTGTTTTAGCTTTTCCATGGCACTATATTTTCCATGTCAATCCAAAAGAATTGGAAGAAAACTGAAATTCTGTTTTCCTCTATTGCTCAGCAACAGAAAACCCAGAGAAAATTTTCCACATATACAGATATGTTGCTAATTATAAAAGTAGAATAAACCCAATTATCTTTGTCACATTCATAAATTTACTAATAAATGCACTAATACATTTCCCTCACATTCATGGACAGGAAGTGAAAAACACAGTATAGAGAATTATTTAAAATGAAAATGGCAATAATAGAGTTGAAAGGTCTTTTCCTTCACAGAGCTCTCTCTCTTCAAATCTAGCACATCTAACAAAGAACGCCATATCCATTTGCTCGAATGGTCAACATAATGTCGTTACTGGCATAAAAACGAATTGAAAGAAATATAAAAGAAAAGGCTGTTTTCCTTTTTCATTTTACTGTCCTCTAACAGAAAATCTTTACAGATGTGAAAGAAGAAAAGCCATCTGATATGTACATTAATTTGCAGACCATCCCAGCTCACCAGGTTAGTTAAAGGATATGCTCATTACTGACTCAAAGTGCTTTAATTAGAGAGTCCTTTACAATTAAGTTCACAATGACTCATTTCTCACTCTGGCTCAGGACATGTTTCTGACCAGCTGTTGTAGACACATGTTTTTCCCCACATGGACTAGTAGGAAATACCAAAAGATACTTTCACCTTGGAAACATTGTTGTACTGATTTTCCAGGTGGCTGTAAAAAGGCTTCGCCAAGACCAGACTTTTCTCATATCTGTGTAATTAGAGAACGTTAAACTAAAAAGGATAACACAAACCATCTAGGATTATGTTGTCATTGCTCGGTTTAAAAAAACTGAAGTCTAGAGAGAACAAGTGGTATTTCTAGTCTCAGTTTCTGTAATGGCTAAACCAGGCTAGAACTTAGATCATATGATTCTGAATAAGCATCTCAGAGCTCTGATGTCTTCTTCATGTCCTTGGATCAAGGATCACCTCTGTGGTTGCTTGGGTCTAGAGCTTTGGTCTGTATCATTTACTAGCAAAAACAGGAATATGAGCTAAAACAATTAAAATTCCACCCAAATCACCTTACATGTTTTTCTGAGAACCCAGGACAGGAGGTGCAGACAGTCTTATCTATAGCTGCTTGACCTCTTTTGATTGAAAGCAACATCTGGTCTCCAGGCTTCCAGTGGTGTTTCTGTTATCAAGAAGTAGCCAATTGCAGACAGATGTGACATTTCCTCAACACACTGTGTTGACATTACTGACATACACCTTATTTGAATAATGGGCACCGAAACTTCTCAACACCTTTAAATCCAAAGAAGTTCCCAGCCCAAGATGGCAAAATAGCTATTCTGGACGTTGACTTCTTCACAGAGATTCAGAACAAATCCAGAGACCATACATTTTTTTTGTCTCATATCCTGTCACTTAATCCCCAAATATCCTATTTCTTAAAATAAATGTGAATTTCTGAATATAGTGCTAAAGACATGAACAGGTATATGACAAGGAGAAAAAAAAATAACTAAATAAATCTTCAGTTTCAGCCACCCAAAGTGTTTTTATCTGGAATATTCTCTCAGACAGTTGTCAGGTAGTTGCTAAATTCTTACTCCAAGCCCCAGTCTCTCCCATTCCCCAGTCTCTCCCATTCTTTCCTACATACATTTCCAAACTCTATAGCTCACATGGTGGACACACAGATATTATTGTCTACAAATTCCCAAATAAGAGTGTTTAATTCAGAAAGGGAATGTGTCTAGCTAAAGATCATTCAAGTCAGTTATGGAAAAAGTGGGGTTACAACTAAAAGTAAGATTACAAAAAAATAAGATTACAATTGAGGAACCTTTTTCACTCCTACATTTCAAGTGATAAAATAAAAAAATTTCATAATAAAAAGGATACTGAGTTATTATAATATAATTAAATATAGCAACTAGAACTATCTCTGCTAAGTCTCTCATAAATGTGGCTAAATCTGCCTCAGTGAATCACACAGCATCAGAATTATTGCTTATAATTCCTTCTAATTACTTCCTCCACCTTAACTTAATTTTTCACCTTTATTGATAAATGGTTCAAGTACTTCACTCAGGGTGCAAATGATATTTGTTGAATGTTTCCTATAATCTTGGTACTATTTAAAGTGTTTATGAATTAACTGCTTGGACCCTCCAATGAACTAGAGATTAGTATTATATTAACTTATACATTTTTATTTTCTTCATGTGAATGAGAAAAAAAAATGCTAGTTAGAAATAGACACAAGAGCATAAAGATACTGCAGTGGGCAGTGTTTTCCTTGCACACAGCTAACCTGGTTCAGTTACCAGCACTGCATGTAATACCCAAACCCAGCAGGAGTTCATCCCTGAGCACAGAACTAAGAGTAATCATTGGCTACTTCTGGTGTGCCTCTCCCCTCACAAAAAAATAAGAATTAGATGCAAATATGATTCCATGCTAGAAACCATATGCTCTTTTCATCCTAGGCATACACTAAAATTGCTAGATCAGCATAGCAGGCTCAGAAGGTGTTTAATACAAAAATTTCTTTAAGCAAGGAAGTCTATAAAATATAAATATACATACATTTATTCCATGTATTTATTTTATGGTAAAATAAATGTTTCAGCAACTCACTATTTTTCAAATATTTAAAAATATTTGACTAAGTTTCTCCCCACACCCCCATAAAATGCAGGATATATTTCAACAGTCTTATTCATTAGTCTACACAAATTAAAGAAATTGAATTTGCAAAATGAGCTCTTATGAAATAGGGAAAAAGGGGAATTCAGCAGGTCAGATGTATATTTGCAAGACATAGTATAAAAATACCAGTTCTGCAAGTTACTGAGCAACTGGGAGTTTGTTAATGTAACTTCTGCTATATGTAATGTCAATATGTGATTAGATAGGCTATTATGTGCCATATCTAAGTAGCAAGTAATATCTAAATTCTGCTATTTCGAAATTAAACCTAACAAAACAGAAGCTCATATGAGTACCCTCACTATTAGTTTAGATAAAATTGTCACATTAATTCAGTGAAAGAGTAAATCAAAATGAAAACCTAAGAGGCTTAGGAACTAGCTAGCTATTAGAAGAAGAGAAAAGAAAAGACAAAACATTTTTTTGATTTCATGTCTGGTTGCCTGAAAAATGAACTATGGAATAAGGTTGAAAACACTTGATGTGGGTATGGTGTATGTATATTCAGATCCACAATAAGTATATTAACTTAAAATTAACTTTAACATCTAAGTGTAAATATTAATCTGAACACTGAGATTGACAAATGAATTTAGAGAGCTGATTCAAAGCTTGAGAAGCTCAAGATTTGATAAGTTGTCCATGAAAATAAAAAAGAAAACGAAGAACTAATTTTTGTGTTTGTACCATACCTGACAATGCTTAACGTACCCAGATCACTACCGGTGGCTTTTGGGGGGATCTTATGAAATACTGGGGATCCATCTGGGGGTTGACCAAGTAATCAAGTAAGGCAAGTAACTACATACCTTCAAAATATCTCTGGTTAAAAAAGCAGAATATTTACAAAACATCAATGAGCCTAAATTAGTCCTAGAAAATAATACAAAAAAATGGGTAGTCTATAACTTTCTGATCATAGTAGTTTGTACCCTTTAAGAGCTTACAATACTAAATGAAATCATTTTCTTGGAAGAGTTATAAAGCCAAATAAATCTGGAAATGCCCTCACTAAAGCTTCCCTAAAGCTTTCTTTCCATGGTAATTCTAATGCTTTGTGGAATGCCTATTCAAACCAAAGAATAATTTGTGGGTATTAGTGCTTTCAAAGAGATTATTGAGACCAGAGAGATTGATAGTAGGCAAGAGGCTTACCTTGCACACTGCTGTCCCAGGCTCTCCATAAGATTCACTGAATACCACCAAGAATGATTCCTGAACACTGGTCCAGGATTAAGTCCTGAGCACAGACAAGTATGGAGAACCCAAACCAGAGAAAAAAACAACACAACAACTGTTTAGCCATGAAGAAATTTAGTTACCTTTGATTTATTTTCAAAGGGACAAATTAAAGGGTTTCTATGTGAAGTTCAATCCAGTTTGCTTAATAGTAAAAAAAAAGGAAGATTAATCAGTATAGACAAAAGGTAAAATAGAAAAGTGCCAGACAAAGGAAACTGATACCTTAAAGTACTGCCATTTAACATGGTAGACTGGCTTCCATAGACTCATGAAATATGAGTGTATTAATAGTCAGTAACACCTGCTTACTCAGTGATGCGATTCATCCCTTTATAGAAAAGAGATGCTTTTTTAGCCCCAATGCTACTGCTATAGCTCTGTAGGACAGCTCTTTTTATTCAGTCTAATAAGGAAGCAATCTTTAGGCCACATGCCACTGTCAAAAATATATTTTTCCCTTGGGCTTTGTGGTTTTACTCATATATCTATATATGCACTTATATTCTCAGGTGAGTCATTCAATGATGTGATAAGCTTAAAACATCTCTCCTATCATGGATCAATTTACCTGCATATTTCTCATCTGCTATTCTGATCTAGAAAGGGAGACTTTCATTCAAGAATACTTGTTCTGAGATTTAGTTATAAAAAGTACATGTAATTCTGCCACATGTGTTGCTTGGGTACATGGTGCCAGAGCACATGTCACCCACATAAATCCTCTTGAGATGTGGATTTTTCTCCCTTCAGGCTAGGTTATGTACTGGGGTTCTCTCTATGTGAAAAAATCCCATGTTCTCTCTAGAGCACATTACTCATTACTATCTCTCTTTCATATCCTCTCCTTCTCTTTCTCAGTACCGCCACATAAAACCTGCTCTTTACTCGCCCCAAAGTATATTCCATTCCTTGTGAGAATTTGTTGAATGTGTTACATTTCCCACTAAATTCTTATTATTGCTCAGTTTCATACATCAGAATTTGGATTGATTTAGACAAAGTAATCTATCAGTATTTAACCATCCAGTTGCATACTTTATTTTGTAGAGACTTTATAAACTAACTTCAAAGTTCTCATCTTAAAAATCATTGCTGTTTCCCCTAGTATTTTTCTTTGTGTTCTTTTCATTTTTTTCATATCATTAAATTCAAAGTTTAATAGAGAATTTTAGCATTGGAAAAATAGAACATACACACACCCCAAGCAAATACAATATTGGTATATGGGGAGAATTCATTGACAATCTTCCAACATTAAGATCCTGGGAAAGCAACTCGGGGGTCAACACTCTGGTACTACTGAATTATATTTGTATTTCCAGATTTTAATCTTAATAACATTCTCCGGAGTATAATTTTTAATTAGTTTATAATTGGGAAAAGTTACAGTAATACTGTTTACTATATCAATTTATAAAAACTACAAGGTGGTTTAAAAAAAAACACTTAAATTTAAATAACCAAAAATATTATTTTTCCTTGAAGAAGTTGCCATTAGCATCTGGCTATCTTAATTTATTTGTTCCCTCTCCCTTTCCCACCCATACTATTTTATATTATTTAGCGATTTTCCCACAAACTTATGAAACTATTTCCCTTCAATTATATCTCCCTTGGTGAATGTTTTATTACAAACATTCTCCACCCTATTAAAATATAATATCATCTTGTTGGTTACATGATATTTTAGTATGAAAAGTTGTTATCACCTTTTAACCCTCCCATCTTGTAAGACAACCAGGTTTTATCAGTGTCTTATTATATACAACATTATAATTGCCAACTTGAGTTAAAATGTTCATCACACTCATCAGCTGCTTGATCAGACAAGCTACTTGAACCATCTGTAAGGCAGATGGTGCAAGCACAATTTCTTCATCTGTAATATGTGAATTTTAGTAATCCTCACTTGTATAGGGACTTTGAGAATTAACTAGTTCATATTTGAAAAGTTCTTAGCATAGATAATAACTTAGAAAGCACCATGAATTGATATATAACTAAGTATGTTTTCAGATCTTATTCCTAAAAAAACCAAATAGTGATAATTTAGAGAATAAACATTATTCTTACCTTTATTTTATTTTTGAGGTTTTTTGGAGGCCACACCCAGTGACACTCAGGGGTTACTCCTGGCTATGCTCTCAGAAATCACTCCTGGCTTGGGAGACCATGTGGGACTCCAGGGGATCTAATGGAGGTTCGTCCTGGATCAGCCATGTGCAAGGCAAGCGCCCTACCTCTACGCTATCACTCCTGTCCTCTTCTTACCTTTATTAAAGCAATTGTTGAATCTAGGCTGACCCTACCACAAATGACAGCTCTCTCATCCACATATAAAACGTGGACACAGAAAATATTTCAGAAAGAAATGGTCCTATTTCTATGAATCAACAACAAAGTAAACTAATGCTTTGTGTCTGTAAGGAGAGGAAATGTTCTATTTTAAATCCCTTTAAGAAAACTATCTGTTCCCAAAGCATATTTTTTCAGAATATATTGTAAACTTCTATTTTATGGCATAACTCTGGAGTTTATGTTATGTATTTTATAACATATTTTATATAGATAAAAAGAAATCACTTAAAGTATAAATACATGAAAATATAAATAGTATTTGGTAACTATCTTGTCAGTATCTATTCAGAGAGCCAATAAATATTGTTTTCATTGAAAACTAAGCTTACTGTTTTGTAAGGAACAGTTTTACTCACCATAGTTCTTTTTCATATTGACAAACATGAAGTTTTACTGTTTATGGAAATCCATTTTATGAGTTCTCCACAACTGGCTGAATGAGTCCCAGTCATTTTAAAGTTACAAACTTACTGCTATTATAAACAAGTCTGCAATAAATATTGAGATAAATATCTTTATATACTTGTCCACTTCTGTCCCTTAGGATAAATTCCTTAAACCAGAAATGCTGATTTAATCATACATATATTCTAAGACTTTTGCCAAATTGTCACCAAGGGTATTAACTCCACCACAGAGTATGAATATCTGTTTTCCTACATCTTTGTCAGCATTGAGAAATCTCATAAAATTTTCACTAATGTGAAAACCAAAATGTAAGATGTTCATAGCCATTTCTATATCTCTTAATTACTGCTAAAAATTTAAAAGATGTTTTCTTTTTAGAAAGTTATATGCAATAAAGAGGTTCGGAGTAAAGATCTTGAATCTAATGTTACACTAAATAAAATAATTCTTAAAATTTATTTAGGCTGGGAACCCTCCAGAATTGGATGAAAACTTTAAGTGGGGACATACATTCTTACAACATATTGCACACTGTTTAAGTCTCCTATCCTTTACCTATGGGCTTAAAATTTATAAGATATAGAGGTATCTTTTAGGAATCATGATCAAATGAGAAACCACATTTATGATTTTAGTCTGATTTTATAAGAATGCATACGATTAAAACATGCATACAACTTAAACCAATTTCACCAACACCTTCTCCAGCCTGTGTTATTTAAACCAAATAAAGATAAACAGAAAGGTAAGCAACAGAAAAATTCTAGCTTGGTAACCTGGGGCATTTTTCATTAGGCTGTGAAAACTAAAGAGAGGTCAAGGACACTGGCAAAAGAACACCACGTTTGAGTCATTGATTCTCAGCTAAGGCACATACAGTTCTAGGAGCTATTAGGCCTTCCATATTGAATAAAAGAGGTTGAGACAGCCAAGTATGAACAGTCTTCTCTGATAAACTCTGCTATAAAATATCCCATCTCAAAGAAATGCATTAAATGAAGGCTAATTATTAACTTTTCTTACAGTTTTTATTTGACAATCAGCTTTATAATGTACTTCTTCTAAATAGTAGCTAAGAGCATTGAAAATCATTTTATTCTAAAATATCATGATTTACCATCCACTTATTGTGTAACATGTCTTGTTCTCCTGAGACTAAAGATGTTCTGTGCCAATAAACTATTTTAATGCATCATCAGTGGCTCCTTGAGAGAGACCACAATGTTTGATAGATAGCTGGAGTAATCCACTGTGTTATTACAGAGGCTGTACTCAGAGGGATAATCAATAGATTGGTGTCACCCTGAGGAGCAAAGGGAGAGCATCATAAGTGGATTTCTTCTCTGCTTTGATTTGAGAGGATCAGTATTCTCCATGTTCCTGCTAGTGATCTGCATGACAGAATGGTTAATGCCACGGTAAACTTTGCAGGTGACACAAATCTGGAGTGGCTGGCATTTCTGCATTGGAAGATTAAATGTCGTTGTGTATTAAAAGAGTGTTCAGAAGAATAGAGAATTGAACATGAGAAGGATAAAGTGAAGGTGAGAGAAACAACGTGAACAAGCAAAAAAAAAAAAGCAAGGGAAAAATGTTTTCATTTCTTAGAGAAGTACAGCAATCAAAAATCAGATCCAAGGAGATTAAGCCTTGGAGTTATTAATTTTGCTTCAATTTTAAAAAGAAATAATGGGGTTGGAGCAAGTTCAGCAAGTAGAGCATTTTCAGACAACCCAGGTTCTATCCCTGGCAAGCCACATGGTTAGCTTAGCCAGCAGGGTGTGACCTCTAAGCACAGAGTCAGGAGTACCCCTGGTGAAGTGTTCCCAAATATCCCTTCAATAGGGAAAGCAAGTTTTTATTAATTAAATAACAATCAACCACCTACTCTGGGCCAGCTCCTCATTACAAATTATTATTACTCAGACCCTTTTAGAAGAGATGGAATGATAGCACAGTGGGTAGAGTTTTTTCCTTGCATCCAGCCAACCCAGATTCAATTTCCAGCATCCCATATAATCCCCAGAGTCTCACAGCAGTAATTTCTGAGTCCAACACCCAAGAGTAACCCCTGAGCAGGGCTGTGTGTGGGCCAATTATCACCCCCCAAAAAAAGATTTTAGAAAAAATGATGAAAGAGTGCCAAAGAAAAAGTAGGGCCGGATGACATAAAATTACAAATTTTTCAGCCTCAGAATATTCTCAGTACTCCAGTCAAGCTCATGAAAATTCTTTCAAATGGTCTAAACACTGCATCATGCTTTGAATAAAAATAATGTTTAGAGGGGCCAGAGAGATAGCATGCAGGTAGGGCGTTTGCCTTGCATGCAGAAGGACAATGGTTTGAATCCCGACATCCCATATGGTTCTCCGAGCCTGCCAGGAGTTATTTCTGAGTTTAGAGCCACGAGTATTCCCTGAGCACTGCAGGGTGTGACCCCCCCCAAGAAAAAAAAAAGCAAAACAAAATAAAATAATAATGTTGAGAATGGTCAAATTTAAAATAAAATGTGGATAAATAATCAAGAAGTACCCACTTGTAAATCTATGAAAGTATCATTAAACTTTTGACTGGGGCCTTTGTTTAAAGGAAGGTACAGGTCTTGTTCTCCAATATCCCTTTTAGTTGGTTCTATTAATAAGAGCTGTAACTGGGTGTTTTCAGGATCTCAAATTGAAATTAGTCCATAACCTACACTAAAGAAACCATTCTCTGGAATTGTTAAACTTTTAGACTTCTATTATCTTATTTAATTATAGTTTTGTCTTTTGTTTGGGTTTGGAGCCACACCCTGTGGCACTCAAGGGTTAATCCTGGCTCTATGCTCAGAAATTATTCCTGGCAAGCTTGGGGAACCATGTGGAATGTTGGGGAACAAACTCAGGTTGGCTGTATGCAAGGCAAACACCCTACCTCCTGTGCTATCGTTCTAGCCCCTGTTTAATTATAGTTTATCTCAGGCACTGACTTCCTGGTCCTCAAATCCAATTAATATTTGTGAAAGGGAACTCTAAATTTAATTGTTATAATATTATATTTTATGTTGGCATTTCACATATTATAGCATAATTAATTTCTTCAACTTCTGAAGCTATTTACTTTTAATTTTATAAACAATATCTATTTACTCAATATTTGAAAATGTATTGAGAGAATTTAGAAAACACAGATAAGCAAATAAAAAATGTAAAAATTTCCTAAGCCCTATTGCTGGATGATAATTACATTTAACATTTTTACATTATCTGGCCTATAATTTAAGAATTACATTTCCTTCTTGGTACACAATTTCACAAGTAGGACATCCCCTTACGCTACCTAGATTAAGCCACCTACACAAAACATAGCTTTTGGTTTATTTGCAATTTCCACAGCAATTGCATTCATTTGTTCAATGTGAAGCAGGACAGTGATGTAAAAACTGTGTGGAAATCTAATCAGTGACTCTGGTTCTGTATTGAACTTTCTGAGTTCACATTAACCTCATATCTTTCCTTATCTCTGAGTCTTTCCCATATCATTAGAATAGTTTATAAGATTGCCTTATATGAACTTATTGTGAGTATTAAATGAATATTTATAGAACATACCTTACACAAAGCCTGATCCACAAAAGGGTCTGAGGACATACTGTCACTTGATTTATATTGTTGTTGGTGTTGTTATTAATATTATTATAACTATACTTCAGAAGTGATTAACTTAATCTAGATCAATGTAACTAGTTGCACAAAACATGTTTCGAAAGGTAGATGCTAGTCATCACCTGATCATGTTAATAGATACTGTTGTAATTTTTTAAATATAATCATTTATTCTGTCACTTATTATGAGTTCTTTAACTGTTCCATACATATATTATTTAGGTTTTTTATAACTTTTCAATTTTTTATAGTAGTGATGTGGAATTAGAGAAACTTGAAACTTGAGATTCTTTGTTTCTTTCTTCTTATGTTTTTATTTGTGGTCCATACCTGGTGGAACTAAGAGCTTACTCCTGGTACTGAGCTTAGAAATCACACTTGGTGGGCCAGTGATTAACCTGGGTCATCCATGTGTAAAACCTGCTGTACTGCTGCTCTAGCCCCAAGAATTATGGAGCTGAAGAGAAAATTCCAAGTTCATAATAAGCTTGACTGAACTATCATAGGAAAGTCTGACTTGCAGATAAGGACAGAAATCTCACACTGGTTTTTAGGTGCCATCCTTTACTCCCTACAATCCTATCCTTTCACATAAACTTCAGAAATCATGAAAAATATACTTATTCCTCTGCTTACTTATGTATCCCTGGTTAGTGTTTTAAAATCAGGTTTCTCAAAGAGACTATATGGCTGTAGTCCTTTTAGCTGTAAATACTTGTAAACAAGTAGTTTTGCCAATCATTCTTCTCACTCCATACCTTCTATGCCAAACAAATTTCCAAATCCTATGAAATTTTCTTCATAATATATTTTGTTGATGCTTTGCTTTATTCATTGACCTAATTCCCCTCTGGCTAATTGTGCTGTTATAATGACAGATCTTTCTCTATCCCTTTCTAAGCTACCACCACTTTGCTGTCTTAGTAAATGGTCATGTTGCACTCCACTTAAACTGTCCATATACTGTTCTCTTAACATTCTGGCCTCTGTTTCTGAAGATTTATCCAGACTAAGCCTGTACTTCCTACCTGCCTGTGTTTGATTATAGAAACTTTAGGGAATCCTTTCCTCTATTTTTTTTTTCAAATAAAGCTCAATGTTATTTTTCCATGAAACTTTCCCATCCCCTCTCAAAAAGAAAAAGAAAAAGAAAAAACAACAACAAGTCTCTTTCCTCCAAATTATCATATTCTCTCATTTGGTGAAGTAGAAAGTAGTAGCCAGAATAATGATCTCCCTACAGTCTAATCCTCAGTGTCTAATCCATAGAGCTGGTGATATCCACAGTCTAATCCCCAGAGCTGATGAATATGTTATGTTGTACAACAAGAAGAATGTAAGATTTCAAATGAATCAGTAGCCACTAATCAGCTAACCATAAAATAAGATTATCCTGGATTGTCTGTTGGACCACTGTAATCACAAAGAGAAGACTGGATGAAGAGAAATCAGAGTCAAGCAGGCAGTGCAGGAGTAACTGGATAGGTTTTTGCTGGCTTTGAAACCAGGAGCCAGTCACCAAAGATGTCTGGGAGTTGCAAAGTACAGTAAATTGACTCTTCTTGAGCTTTCAGAAGCAAACAGTTTTCCTGAAACTTTTTATACAACGAGGCACATTTTGGACTTCTGGACTCCAGAAATATAAGAAAAGTAATTTATGTTGGGGCCCAGTGAGAGAGTACAACAGATAAGGAGCTTGTCTTGCGTTCTGACACTGTTGTTGAATCCCTGTTCCTCTGAGCATGCAAGGAGAAATGTGTGAACATCACTAAGTGTGGCCCCCAAATTTTTTAAAAAAGAAAAAAGAAGTCTTTGCTATGTGAGGCCAGGAAGTATATAATATTTTGCTAGAGAAAAGTTAAGAAACTAGAAGAAACGTAATGTCAAAGAAAGTGTATATTTTGAGTATATTTTGTATTTCTATATTCAGGCTGCTACTGTGATGTAGTGCTGAATATTTGTTTTTGTTAATTAATTTGTTCTTCAGTTTCCTTATCCAGAAAATGTGGCAGGGATGCTCATATGGCACAATTGGTTTAAGATCAAAACTACACATTTTTATGTTTAATGTTGGAGAGAATATGTTTGATACGTAATAAATTAATTAAATCATTGGCATTTTTTCATTTTATTTTTCCACTACAACATTTAACATATTTCTTCTTTAGCTATTGCTGTGTGTGCACTTGCCTTATCTTTGCCAGCATAGTGAACATAGTGCTTTTTATTTATTTTTATATCAGTTCCTAAACATATTAGAAGCCAGATAGAAGGAAAGAAGTAAATTAATTTGAATAATTTATTCATTTTGTCTATTTGTAATTCTAAGGTATTCTTTTAATCTCTATATAAAAAGAAAATGTTTCACTAAATTCTTCCCAGAAAACTAAAAATAAAAGTAAATATGTCTTGCTGTGTTGTATAATTAAATTTTAGCTTTTATGAATGTTCTTCATCAATCAATGATACGTTTTCAAATTGTAAATAGCTTATGATGATCAAAACAAATAGCAAAAAAATAGGCCACAAATTGATACAAATAATCTTCTCTCTAAGGTGTTGATTGGACAAAATGGCGTCTTATTGAGATCCAATTAAGAAGAACTCACCAGGAAGCCATAAATGACCCAATGCATCTTGTGGATTACAAAAATAGCTCATGGAGTGAAGGAAACTGTTGGTTTTGCTTTTATGTTTGTTCAAAGTTTTGTCTTCAAAAGTCATCTTAGAAACCAGTTTCTCCTTAACATAAAGTTTTCATGCCATGATTAGGGACATGAAGAAAGAAAGAAAAGATGAAACTAAGGATAAAGACCAAACTTCATTTGTTCTAGTCTCTCCAGACTGTGCTGAGTACTTTCACATGCATCTCATTTAATTAAGGAAATCTGAACTTCACATTTGTGGACTGGGCTGTGAGTCTCTTCAGAGCATGCTGACAACTGGCCTCAAAATGTTGAAATACAGACTTAAGCCATGAGCTAGGGAATTTTGGTTCTGTTGAATTAATAAAATAGTTTTAGTCTACTAGGATTTATATTTTAATTATGTATTTTGAATGAATAAAATTCAATTTCCTGAAGTATAAACTTCCAGTTTAGTTTTCAAGTATGCAAGAATTACAATACACGCACACACACACAGTCATATCACATACACACTCAACCTTTTAAGGATCTTTGGGTTGGGTTGGGTTTAGTTTGGGGGTCCCACCTGGATATGCTGAGGATTTATTCCTGTTTATATGCTTAGGAAATGGAATCCAGGCTGACCCTGTGCAAGGCCTGGTTGATCTGCTACATTTGACCTTGACTTGCTATCTTTCTGGCCCCAACTCTCCTTTTGTAAAGAAAACTGACTAGCACTGATCAATCCTGACATTGTGTACTTTGAAAGGACAAGCAGCAACCCCCACAACTGATTTCTACATGCAAAGGGTCAACTTCTGTAACGTTATCACCAAGCATCCATTAGGCATGGTACAGATAACAAAGTCATGGCCAGAATTTCACATTCATTCCTGTTCTCTCACCTTCTCAATTAGGCAAAATTATTGACCTTTGACTATAAAACATGTTTAGAAGATTCTGTAGGTGCTTGGAGAAAACTGTATTCAATCCATATCACAAAAAATCAGATAGCCTGTCTGCCAAATCTTGTCACACTGCTTTGCTGTTGCTTTGTTATTGTTAAGTATTTGGTTAACCAAAACTGACTTCAAAACTGTAATTTAATATAAATGATCAGTTAAGATTCTTATTTTATCCCTTGCTTTTGTCTTAGTGATAACTCAGTGCAAAAATAAGCAAGCATATTGAGATTATTTTTATTTACAAAAATAATGCATACAAATTTTTTCCTCACAAGTTCATGAAAGTATAAAAAATTGTCTCTAACATTAATTTATTGGGCCCCAATTCTTCATTTTAACTAACATTGCATGTACCTTTTGATTCTGCATTCCAATTGAGTTTATAATGTCATCACTATTATTGTTTTTTAATCTGGGGAGGTATTTTAATTTTATTGAAACCATTGTGATTTACAAAGTCCTTCATAGTTGGGTTTCAGTCATACAATGAATCAGGGCCAATCCTACCACTAGTGTCCACTTCCCTCCACCAAAGTTCTACAAGTGAATCCCACCCACCACCTACCTCCCAGCCTACCATTACAACAGGCCCATTTTAAGTTTTGATTGCTAAACTTCGGGTTTCTTGATTCCATTATTGTTGCCTTTGGCTTGGATATTTAGTTCTGGCTTTTTTGAACAATACCAATGCATCTGAGACTGCTTGACCTCTGGCTCCCATCCTTTCATATTTGTATTTGCTCTCTTCTACTCAGTTTCTTTCCTTACCCTTGCTATACACTGGAGCCAATGTGTTTGAAACAACTACCATTTAGACCATTGTGTTTCTTCATGCAGTTATTCTAAATATCACATATAAGGGGCATCTGTATTTATCCTTTGTACTAAAGCTAACATAATATCTTCCAGTTCCATCCATGTTGCTGCAAATTACATTACTGCAACATTCTTTACAGCTATGTCATATTGTATATTATTGCTCTTATAGGTGAATATATGAAGACTAGAGGAAATAATAAACATGCTCCAATAAATATTTAGTTTATTAGAATCAGTGATTGGAACCTAGTTCTTCTGTTTTTATTCTTTGTCTTCCTCATTCCTCCATGCTCGCTTATCCTTCTTTCCCCTGCACATCCCTGTAACAATTTCAAAGCTGCAACCAATATAATCACCTCCATTTCACTTATACCCCACTAAACTTTTTTAAACTTTTCTCACTATGATTTACAGTACTGTTGATAATTCCAAAAATGAAATATTCCAATACCACACCTATTACCAGAGGGTCAACTTCTCCACAAATATCTCACGATTCCCTCCCACAATCTCTTAGAACCTCTTGGTAAACTTTATTCTTTCTTTATTTTTCTTTTTTGATTTTGGGTCACACCTGGCAGCGCTCAGGGGTTACTTCTGGCTCTATGCTCAGAAATCTCTCCTGGCAGGCTTGGGGATATGGGATTCTAGGATTTGAACCACTGACCTTCTGCATGAAAGGCAAACACTTTACCTCCATGCTATCCTTCCAGCCCTAGTAAACTTTATTCTATAGCAAATCCTCTAGGTCTATTATTATTTTTCCTCATTATGTTTCTTTATAAACTATAGATAAGAAAAAGAATTCTATATTTGTTCCCCTCCCACTGACTAACTTTACTCACCAGTCCCATCCAGGTGGCAGTAAACTGCATAAATTTGTCTTTTAAAAAATTCTATTATTGGGGCCGAAGAGATATCCTGGAGGTAGGGCATTTGCCTTACATCCAGAAGGACAGTGGTTCGAATATTGGCATCCTATATGGTCCCCCGTGCCTGTCAGAGGTGATTTCTGAGCACAGAGCCAGGAGTAACCTCTGAGCGCTGCTGGGTGTGACCCAAAAACCAAAAAAAAATTTTTATTATTATAATTATTATAATTTGGTTGTTATGGTAACAATAATGTTAGAGTTTATGGTTTGGGTAAATACAATTACATTACCTCACTAGTACCAAAAAACACAAGACCCTCTACCAATGTCTGTATGTTCATTCCATTCTTTCTCATTATTCCTTCCTGCCCACTAGACCTTCAATTCTGTAATCCAGGAACAAGGGTTTATTATCATGTGAAATTATTTATTCTCCTTTCTTTTCTATGTATTCCACAATGGAGTGATATCATTTAGTATTTGTCCTCTCTCTGGCTTATTTTCTTAACATAATATTCTCCAGTTCCATCCGAGTTACAAAATATGGCAGTTTTATCTGTTTTGCTATTTGTATTAAGTCATCATGATTTATAATACCAATAATGACAGAGTTTCAAGTGTACAATATTCCATCACTATAGTCACTACCATAATATCCACTTTTCCCACCAATTTAATATTTTCTTATGGAGTTTATAGTATCCCATTGTGTATATATGTCACAAATTCTTTACCCATTCATTTAAAGTTGGACATTTAGGAGTTCTTTTCATATTTTGGCTATTGTACCAAGCAGTGCAATGAACATAGATGTGCAGATATCTCTTTGAATAAATATTTACCAACAATGTATCAAAAATATATGACACCATGATTAAGTGGGAGTAATCTGGGATATAAACTGGTTCACCATATGCAAACATATGTAACATATCGTATTCACAAAAGAAAGATAAAATCATATGATTGCATGTAATTGATACAGAAGTTTTTTACACAATTCGGTATACATTCACAACAAAAAATTAAAACCTTGACAAAATGTGGATAGAATGAATATCTTTCCTCAATATAGTAAGGTTGTAGGGGAGGAGGGATTTTACCTGGCAGCACTCAAGAGCTACTCCTGTCCCTGCACTCAGAAATTACTCCTGGCAGTCTCAAGGGAACCTGATAGGGAACCTGGATAGGCCACATGCAAAGCATATGCCCTACCTGCTGTGTTATCACTTTGTCTTCAATCGTAAGATATTTTTACAAAAAAAAAAATATCATTCTCATCAATGCAAAACTAAAAGACTTCCTTGTGAGATAAACAATGCAGTCTTTTATTTTCTACATAATTATTCAATATAGTATATAAATTATCAAAGGTACAATTAGATTCTAAAAGTATTAAAAAAAGGCATCCAAACTAGAAAAAATTTAAACTATCTTTACTTGAAGATGACATGATAATATATGTAGAAGAGCTTAAAAACTCCACTAAAAACTCTTAGGAGTGTTCAGGACTTACTCCTGGCCTGGGGATCACTCTTAAGAGGCTCAAGAGACAATATGGCATTCCAGAAATTAAACCAGAATAGCCAAATATGAGACAATTGTTCTACCTCCTGTACTATTGCTCAGGCCTTAGATTTATAGACAGCTAATGTATGGCAAAAGACCCAGATACAAGAAGTGGAGCAAAGAATTTCTTCAACATAGGACTAGGAAAAGTGGTAAGCCATGTAAAAAATAAAGTTAAATAATACCTGTATCTTAAACCACACATATAAATTAATTTAAAGTAAAATAAACACCTCAAAATTAGACCAGAATTCTCTCAAGGATATGAACCTCAGAAGCATTTTTAGTAAATTTATGCCATTGGCAAAGAAAACAAAAATAAATCAAACTATATGATATGCAAAAGTTTTGGATCTGAAGAGATAATACAGCAGGTAAAACAGCTGCTTGCATGCAGCTAATCTAGACACAATCTCTGGCATCACATATGGTCCCCTGAGCCCTACCAGGAGTGATCTCTGAGCACAGAGCTAGGTAAGCCCTATTCAAAATTGTGTGTGGCCAGAAAACAACAATAAACAAACAAAAAGGAAATTTTTCATGGAAAATAAATCCTGAGTTAAATACTTTTACATAATATATCAACTAAAGAGCTAATATAACAAAAAATATAAAGTACTTAAAAGATTGACTGTCAAACATTGAGAGAGGAAATGAAAAAAGAGGACATATTTAAGGTCAGTACGCATCTTAAAATCATTTTATCATCCCATATTATCAGTAAAATGGAAATGAAAATTACAGATAGTTGTCACAAACTAACTAGGGTGTCCTATAACCAAAAGACTGAAAGCAGACTAACAAGGTAATTATGCCTGCATTTGGCCAGTAGCATAGACTCACTCTATTCTCAAAAGATATATATCTGTACATATATATACATACATATGTACTTATACATATTACATATAGATATATATGTGTATATATGTATATATATATATTCAAGCCATGAAACTATGGGTATATTATCCATGCAGCTGAAAGCTGGCAATATCAGGAGGAGAGGGCATGTTAAATGCTTGCCTGCTGAAGCCATACCTGCTACATCGTCACCTACAATGTCACTTTGCCAAGGGCCCTGCTTCAATACTCTTCTAGAGATCTCTCTGAGACACTAATCTGACCAAAACTCCAGGTATACCAGTAAATTGTCTGACGTCACCAGAACTTTTTGGGATTGAGTGAAGATATACTCCCCCTACCTTCTTATACTTCAAAAGCCCTGGGGAAAATTTATGCCCCACAAAAGCCGTGCTATCACTGATAGTGTTGAGAACTCCTGGACAATTTCATTTGCATTTAATACTGCCATCTCTTTAGGCACACACCTAACTTCCTATGTGTATTTGAAGCCACCTAATGTTAAAAAAAAAAAAAACAACTTTTACTTTTCTAATAATTTTATTCTCACTTACTGGAAACAAATGTATTATGATAAACTATGTCAACTATGTTATATATGACCAATAAATAAAGTAAATATTAAAAATAGATTAAAATTAGTCAGTACTTGCAGAAGTAGTACATAAGGAATGTCATTCTCTGATGATGGGGATACTGTCCTGGTTTAACCTCTATATAAAGCATTTATCCAAAGAATAAGAAGAGAGCTTCTATCTGACTCTGTGACTTCACTTCTTGGCATTTATCTTCAAGATAATAAATTTTAATTAAAATATATATACATATTCATTATAAAATTTATTACAATGAATAGGATATGAAAACAATAACTATGCTTTAAGTGTGTTTTATATACAGATAAATGTGATGATTGTATGATTAAAACCATACCTACCTTTTTTAGAGATAATCTTCAAAGAATAAGACCAAGCTTATCATCAAAACATCTCTTGTATGATTAAAAGAGTAGGTAGAACCTGAAATATGAAAGTTATTCATTTGACACATCCTGTATGAAGTCATGTGCCATGAGTCTCATCTTGTTCAAGTCAATTCAGAAAAAAAAATAAAGCCTCAAGCAGAATGAAGAAGAAACAAACAAGTGGAAGATGGTGCTATATTTGCTTCCTTATTATTTGACATTAAGTCAAGATATTATAAGTAATTTCTATAGTGGATTGTGCTAGTTAAGATCATTCTGGGCTTTGGGAAATCTAGCTTCAGCATTTGATAATATGAGAATTGGGTGAGTCATGTAGTTTCACACATCTTAGTTTTCTTATTTCTAACATATTAAACATCTACTAGTACTTAATAAAAATAAGAGTAAATATTCAGATAGTTACTTGAGGGAAGAATTAAATAGAAGTTTAGCACAGTGGAGGTTGTACCAACAGTATAATAAATAAGGCATTTGCCTTGCATGCAACTGACCTGATCTTGATCCTTTGAATTCCTTTGGTCTACCAAACCCACAAGAGTGATACCTGAATATAGAACCAAAATTAATCTTGAGCACGGCCAAGCAGAGTTGCCCCTTCCCCTCCAAAACACACACACACACACACACACACACACACACACACCACATGAATACAAACACACACAAACAGAACCTCAGCACACTAGAGAACTTTAAAATATTATTTTATAATTTTTGACTTCTGAATGTAAATAGCAGTATTAAATAAGAAAAATTATTCCTTACAATAAGAACATTTAAAAATTATCTTAGTTAGATTCGGGAGCTACCCAGCGAGCCAGTGAGTGAGTGAGAAATGGCTGCATGTGGGGGTTTTCAGGCAGAGTTCTGATTGCTCTACCTGCAGAGTCTCCACCGGGCTGTGCTTCTTCTGAGGAACTGAGCACCGGAAGGGAGCCCTGTCCTACCCTTCTCTGTCTTTCCTGAACTCTGGAAGCTCTCCTCAGAGCCCTGGGAAGCGAACCCCAAAGAAACTACATTCGGGAGCTACCCAGCGAGCCAGTGAGTGAGTGAGAAATGGCTGCATGTGGGGGTTTCCAGGCAGAGTGCTGATTGCTCTACCTGCAGAGTCTCCACTGGGCTGTGCTTCTTCTGAGGAACTGAGCACCAGAAGGGAGCCCTGTCCTACCCTTCTCTGTCTTTCCTGAACTCTGGAAGCTCTCCTCAGAGCCCTGGGAAGCGAACCCCAAAGAAACTACATTTGGAAGCTACCCAGCGAACCAGAAACTGAGCACCTGAAGGCAGCCCTGTCCTACTCTTCTCTGTCTTTCCTGAACTCTGGAAGCTCTCCTCAGAGCCCTGGGAAGCGAACCCCAAAGAAACTACATTCGGGAGCTACCCAGCGAGCCAGTGAGTGAGTAAGAAATGGCTGGATGTGGGGGTTTCCAGGCAGAGTGCTGATTGCTCTACCTGCAGAGTCTCCACCCGGCTGTGCTTCTTCTGAGGAAACTCAGCACCGGAAGGGAGCCCTGTCCTACCCTTCTCTGTCTTTTGTGAACTCTGGAAGCTCTCCTCAGAGCCCTGGGAAGCGAACCCCAAAGAAACTACATTCGGAAGCTACCCAGCGAGCCAGTGACTCTCCTCAGAGTCCTGGGAAGTGAACCCCAAAAATACAGCATTCTGAAGCTGCCCAGCGAGCGAGTGAAAACTACGCCTGACCAGTGGGGCCCGACTGTGAAAAACTGTGAGTGCTGCCTGTGTGTGTCTCTCTGCTATCCTGTTGCGTGAACCTCCTGAGAGTCGGCTGAAAAGAGGCTCCAGAAGGCACTTAGCTCCACTTCGCTACGCAGCCCTGCACTCTTTCTAAAAAAAGAACACAATCACAAGAAGAAAAAAACCACACTAAGAACTGTGCTGGAACACAGAAGCAAGAATTTCTCTCCAGACTGTCTTCTCTGCTGCGTGCTTGGGCCTAAGATTTGATCCTGTGTGAGGCTTCATCCACGGAGGACTCCCCTACCTTGGAGGCAAGTTGGCCCATCCAGAAAGGGCGGAGCCAGAGAAGTGTGTTGCCTGCATCATATAACCAATGAATACCACCACAACACGTAGAAAAACCCACAATACAAGTGTGACAATGGGGAAACAACGCAGGCCAGCATCAGACATAGAGAATGAAGATGACAATTCTGATGACCAGTTAACGACCAACCAACTAATCAATCTCTCAGATAAGGACTTTAGAGTAGCAATATGGAATATACTCAAAGAACTCAAAGAAACCATGAATAGAATAGAACAGAACACTAATAAGAACCAAGAAAATATGAAGACAGAAATCACAAAACTCCAAACTGAAATAACATGTCAAATAACAGGCCTGAAAAAATCAGTAAACGAAGTGAATGACAAAATGGATAAGCTCTGGGACAGGGTATCAGAAGCTGAGAATAGACTTGGTGCTGTGGAAGATGAGATACATAACAATTCCATACAACAGGAGAGATTGGAAAAAAAAACTTAAAAAAAATGAACAGACAATGGAAAAATTAGTCAAAGAATGGGAACAGATGAAAATAGAGGTCTATGATAAGATCAACAGAAACAACTTAAGAATCATTGGAGTCCCAGAGACCCAGGAAGAAAATTTCCAGGAAGAATCAACGGTCAAGAACATCATTAAAGAGAAACTCCCAGAGCTAAAGAATATATGTGATCAAATCCTGCATGCTCGAAGAGTACCAACCAAAAGAGACCCAAGAAAAACCACCCCAAGACACATCCTAGTCACAATGACAAATCCCACAGATAGAGACAGAATTCTGAAAACAGCAAGATCAAAAGGGGAAATTACATTCAAGCAAGCATCCTTGAGATTTACAGCAGACCTGTCACCAGAAACACTCAATGCCAGAAAGCAGTGGTGGGATATTGTGACAAGACTGAATGAAATGAATGCTTCACCTAGAATACTGTACCCAGCAAAACTCACTTTCCGGTTTGACGGAAGAATACATGGTTTCACAGACAAAAAACAGCTCAGAAACTTTACAGACTCAAAACCAGTCTTAAGAGAAAAACTGAAAGACCTAATCTAAGACAAGACTGACCAAAAGACACACCAAATTTCGATATAAAGATGGCATTAAATCCCAGGACAATTCTTTCTCTCAACGTCAATGGACTAAATGCACCAGTTAAGAGACACAGAGTGGCTAAATGGATCAAAAAACTCAATCCAACCTTCTGCTGCCTACAAGAAACGCACCTGAATAGTCAGAACAAACATAGACTCAAAATAAAAGGCTGGAGAAAAGTTATCCAAGCAAACAACACCCATAAAAAAGCTGGAGTGGCCATTCTAATATCAGATAATACAAACTTTATACTGAGGAAGGTTGTAAGGGACAAAGATGGACATTTTATATTAATCAAGGGGTATGTAGAGCAGGAAGAAATCACTCTCCTAAACATATATGCACCAAATGAGGGGCCAGCAAAATATTTAAAACAACTGTTGACAAATCTGAAAAACAATATCAATAACAACACAATAATTGTGGGGGACCTCAACACTGCTTTGTCAACACTGGATAGGTCAACCAGACTGAAACCCAACAAGAATATACTAGACCTGAGGAGAGAAATGGAAGAAAGAGGCCTAGTGGATATATATAGGACACTCCATCCCCAGAAACCTGGATACACATTCTTCTCCAATGTACATGGGACATTCTCCAGGATAGACTACATGCTGGCACATAAAACATACCTCCATAAGATCAAGAGGATAGAAATTTTGCAGACTACCTTCGCTGACCACAAGGCTCTGAAATTATTTGTGAATTCCAAAGGGACTCAGAAGAAAAACTTTAACACCTGGAAGTTAAATAGCCTCATACTCAATAACCAGTGGGTCCGAGATGAAATCAAGAAGGAAATCAAAAGGTTCCTGGAAACAAATGACAATAAAGACACAAACTATCAGAACTTATGGGACACAGCAAAAGCAGTACTGAGAGGAAAATTTATAGCTTTGCAAGCACATATCAGGAAGGAAGAAGGAGCTTACCTGAGTAGCTTAATGACACAGCTAATAGAACTAGAAAGTACTCAACAAAAGGACCCAAAAATAGGAAGACAGAAGGAAATAACAAAGCTGAGAGCAGAAATCAACGAAGTGGAAACCCAAAAAACAATCCGAAAGATCAACGAAAGCAGAAGTTGGTTCTTCGAAAAAATAAACAAGATTGATAGAGCACTGGCAAACCTAACAAAGAAAGAGAGAGAGAGAAACTTGATAACTCGTATTAGGAATGAAAAAGGAGAGATCACTACTGATATGACAGAGATTCAAAGGGTAATCAGAAACTACTTTGAAAAACTCTATGCCACTAAAAATGAGAACCTGGAAGAAATGGATAAATTCTTGGACTCTTATAATCTTCCACCGTTGAAAGAAGAGGATGTAGCATATCTAAACACCCCCATCACCATTGATGAAATAAAAATGGTAATCAAAAGTCTGCCCAAAAACAAAAGCCCAGGCCCAGATGGATTCACTAATGAATTCTATCAAACTTTCCAAGAGGAACTACTACCAATCCTGGCAAGACTCTTTCATGAAATTGAACAGTGGAAACACTCCCAAATAGCTTTTATGAAGCCAATATCACCTTGATACCTAAACCAGACAGAGATGCTACGAAAAAAGAAAATTACAGACCAATATCGCCGATGAATGCAAATGCAAAGATCCTCAACAAAATCCTGACAAATAGGATTCAATACCTCATTAAGAAGATCATCCACTACGATCAAGTAGGTTTCATTCCAGGAATGCAAGGATGGTTTAACATCCGTAAGTCTATCAACATAATACATAACATCAACAACAAGAAAAATAAAAACCACATGATTATATCAATAGATGCAGAGAAAGCATTTGACAAGGTCCAACACCCATTCTTGATCAAAACTCTCAGCAAGATGGGAATGGAAGGAACTTTTCTCAATATAGTTAAGGCCATCTACCACAAGCCAGTGACAAATATTATCCACAATGGAGAAAAACTAAAAGCCTTCCCTCTAAATTCTGGCACAAGACAAGGCTGTCCTCTCTCACCACTCCTATTCAACATAGCACTGGAAGTACTTGCTATAGCGATTAGGCAAGAAAAATATATCAAGCGAATCCAGATAAGAAAGGAAGAAGTCAAGCTCTCACTGTTTGCAGATGACATGATGCTCTACTTAGAAAACCCTAAAGACTCGACCAAAAAGCTTCTAGAAACAATAGACTCATATAGCAAGGTGGCAGGCTACAAAATTAACACACAAAAATCAATGGCCTTTCTATACACCAATAGTAATAAGGAAGAAATGGACATTAAGAAAACAACCCCATTCACAATATTGCCACACAAACTCAAATATCTTGGAATCAACTTGACTAAAAATGTGAAAGACCTATACAAAGAAAACTATAAAACTCTGCTCCAAGAAATAAGAGAGGACACGCGGAAATGGAAACACATACCCTGCTCATGGATTGGCAGGATTAACATCATCAAAATGGCAATACTCCCCAAGGCGTTATACAGATTCAACGCTATCCCTCTAAAGATACCTATGACATTCTTCAAAGAGGTAGATCAGGCACTTTTGAAATTTCTTTGGAACAATAAACACCCTAGAATAGCTAAAGCAATCATTGGGAAAAAGAATATGGGAGGAATTACTTTCCCCAACTTTAAACTTTACTACAAAGCAATAGTTATCAAAACAGCATGGTATTGGAATAAGGACAGACCCTCAGATCAGTGGAATAGGCTTGAATACTCAGAAAATGTTCCCCAGACATACAATCACCTAATTTTTGATAAAGGAGCAGGAAATCCTAAATGGAGCAAGGAAAGCCTCTTCAACAAGTGGTGTTGGCACAACTGGCTAGCCACTTGCAAAAAATTGAACTTAGACCCCCAGCTAACATCATGTACGAAGGTAAAATCCAAATGGATTAAAGACCTCGATATCAGACCCCAAACCATAAGATATATAGAACAACACATAGGCAAAACTCTCCAGGACATTGAGACTTCAGGCATCTTCAAGGAGGAAACTGCACTCTCCAAGCAAGTGAAAACAGAGATTAACAGATGGGAATATATTAAGTTGAGAAGCTTCTGCACCTCAAAGGAAATAGTGCCCAGGATACAAGAGCCAACCACTGAGTGGGAGAATCTATTCACCCAATACCCATCAGACAAAGGGCTAATCTCCAAAATATACAAGGCACTGACAGAAATTTACAAGAAAAAAACATCTAATCCCATCAAAAAATGGGGAGAAGAAATGAACAGACACTTTGACAAAGAAGAAATACAAATGGCCAAAAGACACATGAAGAAATGCTCCACATCACTAATCATCAGAGAGATGCAAATCAAAACAACAATGAGATACCACCTCACACCACAGAGAATGGCACACATCACAAAGAATGAGAACAAACAGTGCTGGCGGGGATGTGGAGAGAAAGGAACCCTTATCCACTGCTGGTGGGAATGCCGTCTAGTTCAACCTTTATGGAAAGCGATATGGAGATTCCTCCAAAAACTGGAAATCGAGCTCCCATACAATCCAGCTATACCACTCCTAGGAATATACCCTAAGAACACAAAAATACAATACAAAAATCCCTTCCTTACACCTATATTCATTGCAGCACTATTTACCATAGCAAGACTCTGGAAACAACCAAGATGCCCTTCAACAGACGAATGGCTAAAGAAACTGTGGTACATATACACAATGGAATATTATGCAGCTGTCAGGAGGGATGAAGTCATGAAATTTTCCTATACATGGATGTACACAGAATCTATTATGCTGAGTGAAATAAGTCAGAGAGAGAGAGAAAAACGCAGAATGGTCTCACTCATCTATGGGTTTTAAGAAAAATGAAAGACATTCTTGCAATAATAAATTTCAGACACAAAAGAGAAAAGAGCTGGAAGTTCCAGCTCACCTCAGGAAGCTCACCACAAAGAGTGATGAGTTTAGTTAGAGAAATAACTACATTTTGAACTGTCCTAATATTGAGAATGTATGAGGGAAATGTAGAGCTTGTTTAGGGTACAGGCGGGGGTTGGGTGGGGAGGAGGGAGATTTGGGACTTGGGTGATGGGAATGTTGCACTGGTGATGGGTGGTGTTCCTTTTATGACTGAAACCCAAACACAATCATGTAAGTAATCAAGGTGTTTAAATAAAAAAAAAATTATCTTAGTTAAGAGGTTGTGATATTATTCTTTGACTCTTCCAACCCATTTCAAAGTTTTCTGACCATAAAAAATAAAAACTTCAAATTTTTTCAAAAGGTAAAAAAACCCTTCACATCAATGGAAATTATTAATATTTTAATATTAATTAAAATTAATTTTCTACATTTACAAAAATATTAAGGGAAGAAATTTTTAAAAACACAATATTTACCTCATTTTCTAAGCATGAATATTAATCATCTTTATAGTAAAAGAAAGCTGGAAACATTTTGGGTGTTTTTTACATGGAAAAAATAAAAAGGAAGTTCCATAGAAATTCTTTTTCTTGAATTTATATTATATGAGAAAACTAAACCTGATTCTTTTTTTACATTCCAAGACAGAAAATTCCTTGATAATTAGAAATTTAAAAGCAAAGAGTTTAGGGTTATTTTTATTAAGTCCCAATTGCATCCTAGCCTCTGTGACATATGGTATCATATTCAGTTTCCTCTATTGTGTTGCCATTGCTTCGAAACCACAAAAAATAAAGGAAAAATTGAAACTTTACAGCACCCAGCATTACTCCATATACTTTAGTACCTATGAGCAGGTATCTAGGAATGATGACAAAGTCTGTAGTTCAGTCCAGGACTTAGCAGATCATGATTTTTTAGGTACCAACTCTATTTTTCCACCCTCCAATGAACATTCTCTTACTGTTCCAGCATGAAAAAGTCAGTTCAAACAGCTTATTTACAAAGGCAGAGGGTGTGTAAGTCATGTATGCTGGGCTCAGATGGTTTCATCAGAGTCCAAAAAAAAAACAAAAAAAAAAAAACACCTACAGTCAAGAGAATGCAGTCCAAGAACAGTTTTCCACATTTCCTATGGAAATCCAGAGGAAGTTTCTTTATAAAACTAATAATATTTTCTCTAAATCCAAGGAAACTTGACCTGTCATCTGATAGAGATTGAAGGTGAGTTACCAAATACTACATATGCTAAATGTTTTAATTCTCTGTTGGAGTGAGTTTTAAATTAATGAGTCTGGGAACTCCACTTCATTCCTGCTTCTTCCAAGATTGTCAATTACCAGCCACCAAAATGCAAACACTTTGATGATGTCACAGGCCAACAAAACGACTCTGTTTAGTGGACTTACTAAAGACTTGTTCAAAGGAACACAGTCTGGAAAAAGAGCACATACAAAAAAAGGCCAGGAAGAGTAGACATCAAATATAACTTCATTTAAAACACATCACATCTGCTCAAAGGTATTTTATTAACCAGAATTCCCTATCTGTTGTTCCTTTTTAAGTTTCTGGAGTCAGTATGCTTTTTCATTCTTGAGTTATTACCTAATAATTTTATATCAAAAGTACCCTAGATGACAAAGAATGCATTCTTATATGATTAGGCTGGGAGTGGATCACACAAGCCACGTCTTTATGGATTTGTCTAGAGAAATTCTTTTAGTAAACCCAGAAAAATAATACCCTATAAATTTAAATTCAATTATAATTCTTTTCATATTATTTCCAAAAACAATTATTTATCAACATAAATACTAACTATAGTCTCAAGAAAGAAAATTAGAGGTGGCTGGAGTGATAATACAAAGGGTAGGGCATTTGCCTTGCACTTGGCCAACACAGGTTCTATCCCTGTCATCCCATAGGGACCCCTGAACCTACCAGGAATGATTTCTGAGTGCAGAACCAGGAGTAGCCCCTGAGTGCCACCAACTATGGCCCAAGTCAGAAAAAGAAAAAGAGGAGGAATAATTAAGGGTAAAAAAGGAAGAATGGGAGAAAAAGGGAAGCATGAATAAGATGGCATTGATGTAGGAGAAAAGGAACCCTCTTTCACTGATGCTGGAAATTATGACTAGTCCAGGATTTTTGGAAAACATTTGGACAGTCCTCAAAAAACCCATGTATTGAATTCTACAAATCCCAACAGTTCCACTCTTTGGAATATGACTCAAGGAAGAGGCAAAAGTAAAAAACAAGAAGGCCTTTTGTACTCTTGTGTTCATTGCAGCACTATTTACTATAGCCAAAATCTGGAAACAACTCAAGTGCTCAAGAAATGGTGAATAGATAAAGAAATTATGGTATACATACATTATGGAACACTACAAGTCATAAGATAAATTCATGCAATTTGCTATGTGTATGGATCTTGAGAGTATCGTACTTAGAAGTAGAAAAGATAGAAGAATAGAGATACAAAATTAGTTCTCTCACATGTGGGATATAAAGAAACACTGAAATTAAATAATAAATGCCAAAAGGCAACAGAAATGAAGAGTTTAAGAACTTGTCTTCAGTATAAAGATTGTCTCTGACATTAGAATGGAGGAGGAATAGGTCAGGAAAGAGAACACTAAGACAATGATGGAGAGAAAAATTTCCTGCCATGAAGTCAGGCTGGGAGTGGGGGAGCAACTGGGGAGATGGGTAGAGATAGCTGAACAATGTTAAAGGAGTTAGTGTTGGAATATTGTAATTATGAAACTTAATCATGACTCACTTTGCAACATTGGATTCACTATTATTTGATTTTAGAAAAAGAAAATGAAAATAAAGTTGAAACATAAAATTGTATCTTGCTCTTTCAAACCATATGACATGTAAAAGGCAGAGTTATGATTAAACCAAGACAGTCAAGTTTCAGAGTCTGCCCTAGAATGACTGTCTCCTGTTAATTTCACTACATAATAAAGAAAAAAAATACAAAACCAAAGATAGAATAAATTGTAATAATAGTTTCAATATGTGACTAAAACTTAGGGGCAGAGGGCTCATTGGGCAACAGCCAGTGGTGCTCAGACTATCTTTCTGGCTCCGAACTTAAGGACCACTTCTCGTAATACCAGAAATTTGAGCCTGAGTTTCCTGCATTCCAATGCCTTACCTTCTATACTATCTTTTCAGTCAGTGATCAATATTCTCTTCTAAAGGACCCATGTTCATTTGATCTCTGTTAGTTTTATATATATATATATATATATATATATATATATATATATATATATATATATATATTTACAGGATTCCTTTTCAGATGTAGATTTCTTTAATAGCATTTACAAAATAAGTAGGTGGGTGGGGGCCTCTGACAATCATTAGATGATGTTTTGGTTATGGGTTAATTGGACCAATTTAAGACACACAATTCTAGACTAAAATCAGACACCATATGAGAAATGAGAATTAGATTAATCATCACCATGAAATGATACCTCAACATCAACAAGATCAATACTGTATTATTTTCATTTAGAAATGACTGTAGGTGAAGATTATATACAAATGTTATATTCCATCTTCTTAAAACTGTGGAGAATAACAACTTATTCATAAACTTTATGAATTAAAACATTTGTTGTATGTTAGCTTCCAAGACGCTGATCATCTAAGATTTTATTGGTTAATTCCATTTTTATTGGAATTTATTTATTTATAGAAAAATTTTTCAGAAAATATTTATAATAGAAAAATATATAGAGCAGGGGTCTCAAACTCAATTTCCCTGGGGGCCACAGGAGGCAAAGTTGGAGTGATCCTTGAATGCAAAGTCAGTAGTAAGCCTTGAACAACTAAAATAAAACAAAACAAAACAAAAAAATATTCCTCTAGGGCAGGGCCACAAAATGTTGTACTGAGGGCTGTTTGTGGCCCACAGGCCGTGAGTTTGAGACCCCTAATATAGAGAAATTTGTTTTTTAAATATGAATATTTTTAATAAATTTAAATTATGCTTACATAATTTTCTGTACTGGCTGACTTGGAAAAGGACAATATAATCTGGGGAAAACATAAAGCACTCTGAAATATTTTTATCATGCCTTATGATATGCTCATAATGAGTATCTTTTCACATAATGAGTACAGAAATAGGTTCTGATCATTCAGATATGTGTGCCTATGAAGATATACTATTACTGGGGCTGGAGCAATAGGACAGCAGGTAGGGTGCTTGCCTTGTCTGCAGCCGACCCAGGTTTGATTCCCGACATCACATATAGTTTTCTTCTGAGCCTGCCAGTATTACTGGGAGCAGAGCCAGAAGAAACCCCTGAACACTGCCAAGTGTGTCCCCCCAAAAAATGAACAAAAATTTAAAAAATATTCTATTCCTAATAACTGATACTCAATCTGATCTTCTTATAGGAAACATTTAAGATAGTTTTTCCTCAAGCCCCCAAAACTTCTATCTCCCGTTTTAGTATGCTCAGTTCTTTAAAGTTCTGTCATCTATTCTTTTTAAAATAAAAAAAACAGTATGGGCTTTGATTATGGTGATTGGTTATTCATAAGTAATACACCTGTAGTTACTAAACAGGAATATCTAGCACTCTAGATATAGAATGTGGACTAGGAATGTTTTGTGTATTCTTGTTTCATTCACAATTAGCCATATGTTATTGTGAACTTATGACTTCAGAGATGGGTGTTTGCAAGAGAGATTTTCATTAATCTGATAGGATTTTTACATTTAATAAAAGAATGTGAGGTGTTGAATTGTTGAGGTCAAAGAAGACAATTTACTAAAACTTAAATGTGCATTAAATACTCAGACATTTTGTTGAAATTTTGATCCGTAATCAGGCAGGACCCTGGATTCATTGGTTCCCAGGATGTTCACACAAAAAGCAAGATTCCATGGAACCCAACTCAAGAGATAACTCTTCTGTCTGCTGAGGTCCCAATACTTTTAACAACTTATTGGACACAATTTAAGCAGTTCTCTTCAATCAATTCAGGGTATTGCTGGTGCTAACAGACCCCTATAGGACACCTCCAAAAAATTGCTTCAGTTCTTTCTATATAGAGACTTTACTAAAAATGATAGACTCTCAAACCACTTTTGTTCAATTTCCTGTGTACTGCATGAGAGTGTCTCTATGGGACAATCAAGTGATTGATGGTAAGAGGCCAAAAGATACCATTATAGAATACAATGTCTCTTTAATGGCAAAGGTATGGAAACGGAAGAATTTTACAAGAGCTGGAAAACAATAAGGTATTTTTTTCGAATGAAGATTTCCCCCATTCCTAGGTCTCTATAGGAATATACAGCAGCTGTTGATACCACCTGCACAGAATTATGATTCTTGCATGGGAGGGAAGTGCCCCTTTGCTGTTGTTGAGGTGTAATTGTCTTTTCTTGCCCTTTCCTGTTGATAAGAAAATGTAAACTGCCTCTCTCAATTCAGGGGCAAGGAGAACTATCCTCAGTGTTCTCAGAGACAATGGTGGAGAGAAAAAGACACTCTGGTATGTTTGGGGGTGGGGGTGAAATATTGTATGCATAAAATCCTATCATTGACAGAATTCACAGTGTAAATCACAATGACTAAAATTTAAAAGGAAAAGAACTAGGTAAAACACAGCCAAGGCAATCTAATCAATTTAAGCAGAAATAAAGAGCACTGGAAAGACCAACACGACCAGAATAAAGCTCATGGAGACTGGCCACATGAGAAAGCACTCTGCATCTCTTTCTCTCTCTCTCTCATTCTCTTTACTATCTCTTCTTTTCTCTCCCTGTATATCCATATATTCATAGAGAGAGGAAGAGAGAGTGAGGTAGAGAGAGAAAATGACATGAATATGTTAAAATGAAGAAGCTAGTGAAGACATGTTTCAGTTTTATTTAAGGAGCAATATATTGTATTGAATGTGGAATTAAATATAACTATAAAATAAAATGCATGCTTTCAAGCATTCTATTTGATGTCAGACTTTTATAGGTAGCTCTGACTATTCTCAACCTTGTTCACTAGCTACCTGATATATCACAAATACAAGTACCAAGTTATTTACTCAACAAGGTTTTACATCTGTTTTCATCTTACTGTGAATCACCCTAATTATCCTCTGACAGACATCGTCACTCTGGGAAAGTTCTTATCCCTTATGAACTCTTTCATAGAAATCACTCTCCTTCATCTCTTTTGAATTGATTACAGCAAGAAAACTCACAACCTTAAATTTTCAGTTCCTAAAACAACAAAGAATTAGTGTTTTCCTATAATTTATATAGGCTTTTGGTTAGCTGAATGTTAACTATAATGTAAGCTTGATCACGTGACAGAAAGGAACTATAAATGTCTGAAATAAACCATATGAACATTCTGAAAGTCTTTACCCTAAAAAAGGAAAACACAAATAAGACTGCTGGGTTATGTCAAAATCTTGGTTGTGACATTTTATATTAAATATTTTTATTTGGGGCCGGGCGGTGGCGCTAAAGGTAAGGTGCCTGCCTTACCTGCGCTACCCTAGGACGGACCACGGTTCGATCCCCCGGCGTCCCATATGGTCCCCCAAGCCAGGAGCGACTTCTGAGCGCATAGCCAGGAGTAACCCCTGAGCGTCACCGGGTGTGGCCCAAAAACCAAAAAAAAAAAAAAAAAATTTTTATTTAATTAAATAACTGTGTCTTGGTCTATATCAGTATTATTTCATATAGATGCTTGTGAACCTACAGTCATTTCACACACAAAAATTTATTTTTAAAAATTATTGGCTGGGGCCGGCGAGTTGGCGCTAGAGGTAAGGTGTCTGCCTTGCAAGCGCTAGCCAAGGAAAGGACCACGGTTCAATCCCCCGGTGTCCCATATGGTCCCCCCAAGCCAGGGGCAATTTCTGAGCGCATAGCCAGGAGTAACCCCTGAGCATCTAACGGGTGTGGCTTGAAAAAGCAAAAAAAAAAAAAATATTGGCCTTATCAGATATGGCATATGTCACATCCAGTCACTTCCATTGATCAACATGAGTCAAATGAACAAACAGTAAATATACACTTGTCCACAAGTAGTCCTGGCAAAGAATAAGGCTATGGGTGAGGAATTTTAGTCCCTGCTAGATTCCACAATCTTGTCTGCAGAATAGGAACTACATTAACTATTTCACAAAGGAGAAATCTTATGTTGAAATAATTCTGGAAAATATCAAAAGTATAACTATGAAGTAATATGACATAATAGATGCACTATGTAGTCACAACCTTTGGGCCAGTGAACAAAGAAAAGAAATTCATTAGAAAAATATCAAAACTTTTTGTGGTATTTGTCTAGCTCTTTAGGTTCTGCTGTTTTATTATTAATGTGCTGATTTTTGCTTTCTAATAAATGCTTGCATAACTATGAACTTTCTTTTGAATAGCACTATTGCTTTTCCCCATATGTTCTGGTATCTTCATTCTTATTCATGTTCAGGTATTTTTGGATTTCTTCTTTGAGCCACTAGATGTTTAATATTGAGCTTTTTAGTTCTCGAGTATTTGTTTTTTCTTAGTTCTACTTGTGATTAAATTCCTTTTCAATGCATCATGGTCTGAGAGAATAATTGATGCACCTTATATCCTTTGATTTTTATATGGAGATACAATTTTAACCAAGTATATGATATATCATGGAGAATGTTTTATATGAACTGGAAAACACTGTGTATTTGACATTTTGAAGAGAAGTGCCCCCTATCTGTCTGCTAATCCTATTTCTTCCATTTATTACATCAAAGCCAGTGTTTCTTTGTTGACCTTCAGCCTATCATCTATCCAGAAGTGATAAAGTGGGATTAAAGTCTCCAACTACTACTTACTGTGCTTCAGGTCTGCTAGTTATTTTAATTATTTGATGATTAATTAGGTGCATCAATATTTAGAAATGTAAGTTATGTATTATATATCATATATATTTCTTGATCTACAAAGTTATATTTGATCCCTTATTAATTATAAAATAGAATTCACAAAACTTGTTCTTGTTCACTACTCTATACCCAGGGCTTAGCACAGCCCATGACCTTTAATGAGAAATTAATCATGATTTGTTGATTTGAACCACTTATAGGAAGCAGTTTGTATCAAAAGTTTGTAAAATATGTAGAGCCTATGATTTCAAATTTTAACCACTGGAGTTTTTCTTAGAAAATACTTCCATTTGGTAAAATTTAATATGTAAAGAAGCCTTAATTTATTGCATAAAATATGAGGAAGGATGAAAGCCTAAAAACACAATCAACAAATAGTTACAAGTGTCCACTAAGTACTAGGCATGGACTAGATTTAAGGATGTTATGGTTTAAAATAACCTTAGGATCCCTCTAGGAGCCCTGAAATATAAATGTCAAGAGAATTATTTATCACTTTTATAATGCAGAAACAATTCTTTGTGTTAGTTTATATATGCGTTAATGATAATATCAATAATAATGAGGATACTTTAAATTTGCATAGCACTTCTAGCTTTTCTAAAGTAATTCTCCAGTTATTATATTTCTTAAAATTAGGTCATATTAAACTGCACTTGAACTTCATTATTAGATATTTTCCGAGAAAAGAGTTGAGAGACTGTTGACCCTTTTTACATTAATTATGGACATATAAGATGAATTAATCAGATTCCAACATATTTGCTATTAGGGTCAATTGTGTAGTGAAAAAAACACTCTCAGCAGGCTTGAAAGTAGTATGCAGCAGAAAAGGTTATGCAAAACTAAAGTTCTTAAGATGATATTATTTTTAAATAAACTCTAAGCCCATTGTTTTTTGAAGCATCATTAGACCTACAAGAGTCTCACCATTTTCTACAGCATCAAGATACTAGCAGAGGTTGTTCGTAATGAAAGGCCTTTCACAGGGCCCAAAGCTCCAGGAGGGAACTCAAAGGTATTCAATTGACACGTATTTTTATTAAAAAAAAAAAAGAACATTAAAAATACGATCTCAACTAATTTCCACTGTTACCTTTCCCTTCAAACTTCCTTTTATCAAAATGTGCCAAACTGGCCAGAGGCATAAGATATGCAAGCAAAATTTTTTATCAGATTCTTTTGCTATAAACTCTTTTAGTTAAAATGTACTATAATTTATATTGACTAATACGAGGTTTATTTTCAACATTTAAACCAATGGCTTTTGATAATCAATACATAGGTACATACCCACTTTTGAGCCTAAGGTTTAACAGTTAGAGCCCATGTACCTTAGAGTTCGACCTATCCTGCCAGACATGAGTATTATCACAATTTATTATAGATGTTCCGTGGCTTGATAGCAAAAAATGCTATCAAATAAATGTCATAGTGTCTAGTAAAGTTAAACAAATTATAAGACCATTCTAAGCTCATAGATATTTGGGACAGCTGGTCAACCCCATACACGAGGCAACATGTCAGAGAGCATAACCAAGGTTATTTTGAGGATCAGTGGGCAGAATATAGTACATGGGTCAAAATTCATGCCTTAAATGAAACAGACATTTTTTTGATCCCCAGAACTCTATTATGGTTCCCAAAGAAGTATCAAGATTAGCCTGAGCATAGAGAGAGACAGAGAGAGAAGTAAGCCCTGCGCACTTCCAAGTATGGTGAAAAGCAGATCTCTCTTCCAGAAATGAAGATCAGGATCCAGGGAGGTTCATTTGAATCCTCACCCAGCTCATACTTCTACTCCTAACTAAGTTAGGACCCAGATAAAAACAAGTATGTCTATAGAAAGTAGTCCAGTAATCCCCTGGGGCAAAATATCCAATGTAGTGTTTTGATCACTGAGGTTTAAGAGAATAGGTATTTTTTTTTCTTTTTTTGGTTTTTGGGCCACACCCGGCGGTGCTCAAGGGTTACTCCTGGCTGTCTGCTCAGAAATAGCTCCTGGCAGGCACAGGGGACCATATGGGACACCGGGATTCGAACCAACCACCTTTGGTCCTGGATCGGCTGCTTGCAAGGCAACGCCGCTGTGCTATCTCTCCGGGCCCGAGAATAGGTATTTTTATTTTGGTTTTTTTTGGGGGGGGTTGGGGCCACACCTGGTGATGATCAGGGATTAATTCTGGCTATGTGCTCAGAAATCACTCCTGGCTTGTGGGACCACATGATACACTGGGGAGGGGTGTCCAACAGTGATCCGTCCTAGGTCAGCCACGTGCAAGGCAAACGCCCTACCACTGTGCCACCACTCCGACCCCAAGAGGATAGTTAATTTAAATCTATAGCTAAATGGTGTTGGATTAAATTATATACATACTTAATGTATTGACATTCATTTATATGCTTTGCCAGTGTTTCCATATATAAAGTTATTTATAACTATCCTAATCTATAAATCACTTTCAAGAAAATTCATACTACCAACTGTACCAACCTACATATTACAAGGGCCATGCTAAGTAAGACACTTGCTCCAGAAGAATATGACTAATGGCAAATATAAGGTTTGAAAAAACCAGGACTGAATTTGTAGGGAAAAATTAATTTAATAGCCCATATTTTAAATGAATGTGAGAGATGGGCCCGGAGAGATAGCACAGCGGTGTTTGCCTTGCAAGCAGCTGACCCAGGACCAAAGGTGGTTGGTTCAAATCCCGGTGTCCCATATGGTCCCCCGTGCCTGCCAGGAGCTATTTCTGAGCAGACAGCCAGGAGTAACCCCTGAGCACCGCTGGGTGTGGCCCAAAAACAAAACAAAAAAAAATGAATGTGAGAGTTATCTTCAAATTGAACAACAATCTTAATAATAATTGAATATAACATTACCAGTGCTATAACATTAGTGACAATATCTAAAAACAAATAAGTTGCTAAGCCATTAATGCTAAAAGTACCAGAAACTAATTTTATTATTTTCCATAAGGAAAATGGTACATAATAAAACAGCACATAGTAAAATACAACAAAAATACATCCAAAAAACTAGGAAGTAATATTATGAAAGTGGGTTACCAAATATACTAATTAATCTATGGTTTTCTGAATTTTATTATTTATGGCACTCAACTTCTTAAATATAAAATTACTGTCACTTTCTTATTAATAAATATTTACTTTGTTATCTGAATTTTATTTACCATTTATGCAAGGTTCTCAAAATTGTATAGATTTCTGGGCTCACAAATCCTGGATTTATGCCTGTTTTCAGTGTTGCATCTTACACTTTAAAATAGCTGACTTGTCAGTGGAAATTTGTCATTTGACTACAAGAAAAGACATGGATTTATTTATGAGTTCCTCTGGGTATAAAATACAGCATTTACTACCCAAAAAGATCCATTCACACATAACATCAAATAAATGCATATATTCTTATCGAATGAGACTTTCACCAGACGTAAACATGTATACAAATAATCCCTAACCTCTTCATTCTGGTTGCTGAAAAACTGGATCACAGTGTTCCTGCCAAAGTTTCTGTTTCTGAGACTGCATTTAATTTCTAAGCAAGGTTGACACTAATTTCATCTTTGTTTTTCTACCAGCTCTTACTTTCATGGAAATCTCTTGGGGTAAGTTGCTGAAGAATTGAGGATTGTTATGGTCAGCTGTACAGGACTGGGCTAAGGGCCAATGTGTGGCAGTATGGAGAAGGCCACTGGGTGAGCAGCTTCTTCCTAATTTTACTCAGACTACAACATTTGAGGAATAATCTTGCACCTCATTGCAGTGGGGAGTGGACAGGGAATTTACTCCCACTGCCACGGATGCTCTTTATGACCCCAAACTCACTTCAGTGGAATCTATGCACTTGAGTTTGCAGTGGTCACTCTCAATACAGCAAATGAATGAAAAGAGCAGAATATCAATGGGACGTATTAGACAGCTGAACACTTGAAAATTAATCTTACCTAATTTGATTTTAAAGGCATTTCCATGGAGAGGACAGAGGTAAGACAAGGTGCTTCTTATTACCATTCATATGGAAAGAATGAGTTAAAACGAAACTCTAGATTTTACTTCTATGATTAAAGTACTCTGGGTTAATCTTGATCAGAGTTAATTAATAGGAACTTTCCTCACAAAAACAAAGTGTTGATAGTTTGACAAAATGAAAGTGTACTGCTACCTTACACAACTTCCAGTGTGGATGCTTTTTTGTAACTGTCTTTGAAACAGTGACCCTGGCACCAGTTAGCTTCATTTGTATGGTTTTGCTATTTTATTGCCCAGGTGGCACATACATGGCAGATGCCCGAATGCAGATCCAAAAGTAATACCTAAGCATTATTGGGCATGAATAAAAAATAAATAAAAGAAAGAAAAATGTAGGTTCAACCTGTACCTGGTTTCAGGTACTTTACATTGCAGAAGACAATGATACAAGAGGCAAAAACGAAGCAAAATAGTTTTATCAAAGAAATCTGAGAGAGTAGAGAAAGAAAATAAAGAATAATATAAAATGAAAGAAAGGAAATATACCCAAAATGGGATGTAGACAATCCCAGTAGAGATGTGTCGTAAAGGAATAGAAAGAATCTGTACAACCAGAGTAAATACATTTGGTCAAACCCAGAATTAAGTGATCCCATTTGATTTTGCAAAGCAAGTTTTATGCAATTTTCTACAAATTGTCCACTGATTTTCTGTGCTGTTATAAAAATGTATTGCTTGGGTAATGTCAAAAAATTAGAGAAATAGGACTTTGAATTCAGTGATCTTCCATCAGTCATACCAAGTTTCTGATAAGTATATCTCCTCCTAAGGGAGTCCTACCTTATCCATTTGGTGTCTTTTTAATCAGTATCTGATGCAGGCACTCTCAAAGGATTGGATCTCATAATTTTTCTGGCATTACCTGGTTTACTGAACACTACTGGAGTGGTCCAGATTACTATTGTAATACACACACCAAAGGAAAAAAAAAAGTGTTATCTGTTCTTTATTCCTATGGACTCCTCTCCAAAGGGAACCCAGATTGGGAGTCTGGGCTGGTGTCCTCAGTCTGGAACAGAAACTTTTTCAAATTACATCTGGGTTTTATGACTTTTTAAACTACTTTGGCAAGGGATTCTGTACCAGTCTGATTGTTTGTATGCCTATATCAGTATAATAAAAAATATAAATATAAACCTTGATTTTAATCCACCAAAAAGCACATTCATACACTGAGAAAATGAGATATCTCTACTTATGACTGGCATTTATTTGATCTGATGCTTTTAATCAATATAGAAAGGTTAGATTCTGATTTGTATAATTTTTCTTGTGTTTAAGCAAATTAAACATCTCCTTTCTTTTCTTTGGTTTTAGACTGATATTTGCTAGAAGGATTGAAGTCATAAAAGTAAATATTAAAAACTCAAATATGTTCTCTCTTGATAGTACAGAAGTAGGGTGTCTGCCTTGCACGCAGCTGATCCAGGATGGACATGCTTCTAATCCTGGCATCCCATATGGTCCCCCGTGCCTGCCAGGAGTGATTTCTGAGCAAAGATCCAGGAGTATCCCCTGAGCATAACCAGGTGTGAACCCCCAAAAAGTGTTCTCTCTTTATCAATTCCCTATATTTTCAATGATCTTGCTTAGCTCCTTGGTACCATCTCCATCAAGATACAGCATCATAGTTTATTTCATTTTTATTTATTCCACAAGAGTTTTAAAATGTATTTGCAATTAATATGATCAACTAATTTAAACTAAGAAATTAAGCTGATTAATAATGGCTTCAAATATTACCTCCCTATACTGATTGCCACGTTAACTAGAAAAATTTAATGCTTTTTAATATGCTTTTACACTTAAAGAGTTTCTTCAATTATGTTTTAGTGGAGATCAACTTTATAAGATGTTATTAAGGGGATAGGCACTAAATGGCTAAAATCTTCCTATTACCTCAGCTCAGGCATTTTTATAAATTTTTATATGACAGCTATTCTTGGAGGTCATAATGTGTATGAAACAAGTGAAGATGCCAGGAAATTCTGCAAAAGACTAGTTTTCTTAGTTTATTCCAGGTTTTGAAATCTTTTCAACCTGAGAAACTTTCTTTTATTTTTTCAGTTTTGAATTTCATTTTTTCCTTTCCTTTTGGCATAAACCATTTTGGGTTTTTTTTTTGGGGGGGGTCCTATCTGGTGATGCTCAGAGGCTACTACTGGCTATGCGCTCAGATATGACTCTTGGCTCGGGGAATCATATGGGATGCCGAGGATAGAACCTAGGTCTAACCTGGTCAGCCACATGCCCTACCGCTGTGCTATCACTCTGGTCCCTCTCCAGTGATAGATTTAAAAAAAAAAAAAACTAAGAATCTAACAGTCAAGTCCTTATGGGAATTCCAATTTTTTCCCATTTAAAGAAAATTGACAGTCATTATTAATATTTTAATATTAATAATATAATAATAATATTAATAATATTAATAATAATAATATTAATAATATTAATATTTTCTTGTCTTCTCCACATCAAAAATTTTTAATCAATTTAAAAATTTTCCCACTTTGGGCTTTGTATTTAATGAGAAGAAAAGAACTTTGTCCTCTTAGAGGAAAGAATTAGGGAAAAAATTTAACTACCCAAAAACAGTAATGCACCCAAATCATCTATCCCCTATCCTTTCCAACTTTTAACTAACACAGAGAAAATAAAATTAAACATTTGATTCTGCCTTGCTGAAAGTCTCTTCTAACTGCATCACAAACTGAAGTGTAAAATAAATAAATGACTAAAATCAGCTGTTATAGGATAGAAAGTACAAAGATGTGTAAAAGAAAGGAAGCCTCAGCATCCATTGATCTAAAAGCACCCATAACTATTTTTAACATGGCTCTCACATAAATGGTAATAGGGGAGTTTCAGCAAATGTTACTGATGACCACATCAAAATGGAAGAAAATTCGCCGAAATACAGAGGAAAAAGAAATTCAGGATAACCTTGGCCAATCCCATTTCTCATCCATCTCTCCTCCTGAAATATTAACCAATGGGAGCACAAAAGACAACCCGGTTTGGTTGGTCAAGTCACTGGAAAGACCAGAAAGGAGGAGAGACATGTGCTCTGACGAATCAGTGCCTCCTCGACCCTGGTTACTTCTTGGGAATCAATATGAAATCTCATGTCAGAGGATTGAATGAGTGTTCTCATTGCCTCTCTGCTTATTCGAGGTGGCCTAGGTATCTCACGTCTCTGAGGTACAGAAAGTTAATCAAATTAGAAGGGTTTGAGAACCCCTATAATTAACAGAGTCCATGGGTGTTTGCAAGGCTGGTTTTATATGCTAGTGAGCAGTTTGATATTGGAAACAATTTCTTATTACTTCCCCTTTCCTTTCTACTGAAGTATCATGATTCACAATACTATTAATAATAGTTTCATACTTCATACTGCTCTTTCCAATACTACACTTATTGCAAGAATGCCCTTTTATTTCTTGCAATATTTTGAACACTCCTTGCAATTTCACAGAAAGTCAATGGGAACAAAGTCAAGATTCGGGTTCACAAATCAAGACTTCAAGGTGCCTTTTGTATTGTTTATTAGCCATAGATCCTTAAGCAAATCCAACTTACTTTATTTTTGTTTGTTTTTGTTTGGAAGCTATCCCCTAAAGTGCACTGGGCTTACTCACTCTCTGCACCCAGACATGTGCAGAAGTTCTGGGATTCTATACAGTGCCCAGGATAAAACGTGGGCAAATGCAAATGTACCTGTTGTATTACCACATCAGCTCCCAAATCCAAATTATTTAAGCCTCATTTTCTTCATATATAGGACTGATATAATTAAAGACCATGATGTACTGCTGAGTGAAGGATGAACAGTGGATAACAAGCAGATAATATAGGATTCAGCATTACCTCATCATTTCAATTTCAGCAATTTTCTCCCAATCTATTTTATATTTGGAATTCCATGCACAATTTTGTTTACATAAAAAAGGAATTAAATGTGATACTTGCAAATATTTAAAGATGAGCCAAAGATAGTTTAGTGGATAGGGCACTTGCCTTACTCATGAATAAAACTGGTTCCATTTCCAACACTACATAAGATCTCCTGAGCCTGCCAGGAGTAATTCCTGAGCACCCCTGAATATGGCCACCCTAAAAGGATGCCAGAGGCATAGTCCAGTGGGTAATCCACTTGACTTACATATAACTGATCCAGATTCTATCCTGGGTATCCCATAGATATCCCAAACCTCACCAGGAGTAATCTCTGAGCAGAGTCATGAGTAAGTCCTGAGCCACTGGGTATGGTCCAAAAACAGGAAGGAAGGAAGGAAGGAAGGAAGGAAGGAAGGAAGGAAGGAAGGAAGGAAGGAAGGAAGGAAGGAAGGAAGGAAGGAAGGAAGGAAGGAAGGAAGGAAGGAAGGAAGGAAGGAAGGAAGGAAGGAAGGAGGGAGGGAGGGAGGGAAGGAGGGAGGGAGGGATGGAGGAGGGAGGAAGGGAAGAAGGAAGGATGGGAGGAAGGGAGGGAGGGAGAGATGGAGGACAGAAGGGAGGAAGGAAGGGAAGGAGAGAGGGAGGAAGGGAGAGAGGGAGGGAGGGAGGATTTAAAACATTGTGTAAGAATATATTTGCAAAACTGAAAAGCAGTGTGGCATATTTCTGCATTGTTGTGAGATAAATTTGCATAAGAGAAAAGTACACATCTAAAAATATATTCAGTGACATTTTAATGTACATATCTGATTATATTTACCAGCAAAGTAAATACAGAAAACATTTCCATTTGCCAGAAAGTTATTGCATTCCATTCTATACTAATATTCTCCCATACACATATACCTGACCTAGCCAACCCCTAATCTGATTCTCATCACTATATATTATTTTGCCTGTATTTGAGTTTTACATTGATAGGGTGACATTATTTATAAACAATTTTATGCTGGTTTATTTCTCCCAAAATATTTATAAGAATCAATCATATTATTATATATAACTAAAGCTATTTTTATTGCTGCATAGTTTTCCATTCAGTAAATATGTCACAGTTCTTTTTGTTTTTATGCATTTACATATTGACAATCTATGGAGCTATTTCCATTATGAAATTACTCAAAATAAATATTCACAGTCATATTTACAGTCAATATTCAATGTTCACAGTCAAGCCACTATCTTATTTATCTTAAATAAATAAATAAATACTTATGAAACATGAACTTACTGTATAATTATAGTCTCAATTTACTTTTTCTTTGACTACTTCGTTGTCAATAAATTCTCTCAATTGGATATGTCATTTTAGGTTTTTACAAACTAACTATAAAAATTTTCATTGCATTTGGTGGTCTTGGTATTTTTAACAGTTTTAATGGATTCAAAATATATCATTATGGTTTTAATTTGTATATTCTTACTGTTAAGTACTTTTTCATTTTACTATTTTTTTCTTTGGTTTTTGGGTCACACCCGGTGACACTCAGGGGTTACTCTTGGCTTTGCGCTTAGAAATCGCCCATCACTTTTGGGACCATATGGGATGCCGGGGATCAAACCACAGTCCATTCCAGTTAGCACGTGCAAGGCAGAAGCCCTAATGACTGCGCCACCACTCCAGGCCCTTCATTCTACTATTTTCATGGCATTCATCAAATTTGTGTCAGTCCAATTTTTTTAATTTGTTATTTGTCTTTATAATTAGTGGGGGTTTTTTTGTTTGTTTGGTTTGGTTTGGTTTGGATTGGTTTTTGGTTTTTGGTTTTTGGGCCACACCGATGATGTTCAGGGTTATGCTTGGCTCTGCTCTCCGAAATTGCTCCTGGCTTGAGGGACCATATGGGACGCCAGGAGATAGAACCGTCGTCTATTCAAGGTCAGCCACGTTCAAGGCAAATGCGCCACTGCTCTGACCCTATTAGTGAGTCTTTTATGAATTCTGAATAAAGTAGTTAATATAACTTTTGGAATGTTTCTTTTTGTATTTGGTTTTATATTTTAATAGTGTCACAGAATAAAGAATAGTTTTTCTGCTTTCATGAAGTTGAATATTTTGGGCATTGTCTATGCTAAGATCTTAACATTAGTCTCATTTATCATATAAAATACCTGTTCAATTTTCACATTTGGGAAAATTATAGAAAGTATGTATTTTCATTGGGTGATTCATTATTTAATCTTTGGCAAAATGATTGAAGTTGAGTCTAAAATTTAAGTATTAACTTAAGTCTTAAACTGCCTTAAGACTTATAATCTTGGCACCAAAGTGATGGTACAAGGTAGAGTACTTGCTAAACCTGGATTCAATCCCTGGTATGCCATATGGTTCCCTGAGTCCCTCCAGTAGTGATCTCTGAGCAGAGAGCCAGAAATAAGTCCTGATCACTTCCAGATATGGCCCCCCTGGGGGGGGGGGGGAACAGGCAAACAAAAACACTTAGAATCTTGTGAATAAATATCAACAAAGATTCTGATCTTACTTTATGTTTTTGTCACCCAGATAGTTATAAAAAGAATTTAAATAAAAACACTTTGGACATAAAAAGAGGGTTCTACCCATAATGATGCCAAAATAGGGACATAAACCAGGACTGCTGGAAAAATCTCAGACCTCTATTCAGGCATTGTAGACTCAGTTTTCAGGTTTCCTGATGCATATTAAGAATTATTTTAAATATTTTTAATTTATGGTGACTTGGTTCACAATGGCTAACTTTCATAGCATGCCAGTGATTATTGCAATTACATACACAGCGTTAAAGGTGTCAAAATAGATGAAGGTTGAATGTACCAGTTTGTGTTTTTTCTTGAGTCAAGGCCAAGGGGCATCTGAAAGGATGTGACTTCTTTTTCTTTGAAGACTGACCATTGAGATTGAACAAAGCATTTCCAGCTCTGGTGTTCTATAACTCCTTTGGGGAGCTCTTCTAAAGATATACTGTTACTGCTCCAGTTTGCATCACCATTTGGTTTAATTATTATTCGTAATTGAGAAATAATTAGATAAAGCCATGATGTAAACCCCTGTGGGAAATAGACATCTCTTAAGAACTCGAATGTTTTCCATCACTTAAAAGGGAGAGAATATGACTTACTGGGAGGAAAAAACTAATTAGAAAAGCAGACACATCTTCTCCCTCTCCTCCTATTTCAGGCGTGCTGGCAAGTACTCAAAAATGATCAGAGAGTGGCCTATTTCTCAAGGACCCCAGGAGAGCATAATAATTTAAATCATCATCTCAGGAAAGTGCCTTGAGCACTTGGCTTTGCCGTTTTATGATCTTCAGGCAGGAGAAAGACTTTCCAGACTGGCATAGCCATACAAAATATGGGCTTAAGGAAAACCGAGGTCACACCCACACCAAAGTGAATACAGGCCGCTCAGGACCCCTGCCAAGAGAAACACATTTGAGCAAAATGAGGAGACAGAAATGTTTTAAACAATGCTGTCCCACAGAAAAATGAAAACAAGACTCTTATCCAGGGACACAAATTAGCTTTCAAGAAAGTTTGAAAACACAAGGAGATGAGAGGAAAGTGATTAGATGATCAGATGTGGGTCTAGGAACTTCAAAACCCTCAGTAAATGTCTCTAAAACTCTCTGGAATTAGATCATTTCATGAAAAAGTTGAATTAACTCACAAATAGCACAAAAATCATTTCTATTTGTAGAAAAATATTTAGCAAAATATAAATTTTATAAAAATAACATCCCAATGCACATCCTATTGAATATTCCAACTGGAAATGAGCAAATATTTATTACTAAATCTCAATGTGGTTATTTGAGGTGAAAAGCAGGAAGGCTCAAGAATAAAGAACTAGAATTGCAAATGTACCAAAATTTTCTTAACACGTTCTCTCAGCTGGTACAGATAGACTTCCCTTTTTTGACATACAGACAAAATATAGCCTTCCAAGATTTAGTTTTTGGCTAAAAACCAGAAAAATCCTATCGCTCTTAGACTAGCATCTCTATAGCAAAATGTTAAGATGTCAGCTTATCTAGGTACAAATACTAATCCCAAGTTAATGTCTTCTATTAACTTCCTGATATACCTAATTCTGAAAAGATAGTCTTTCCTTTCACTTGCCTTGTATCTTTTCGTTTATGAAAATACTCAAACTTGCCCAGCCAGTGAAAACCCTCACAGGATGTGGTGTTCACTTGAAACTATACTTTTCAAAGTGCTCAAAGATATTTACTAAATTACCATTAAAAAATAATATCCTATATGTTTTGTGGTGTGGCATATATATCCAAGTGGATTGGGTTTTGCTTTTATTGGAGGAGGGTTGGGTTTTTTTGGGGGGGTTCACATTTGGTGATGTTCAGGGGTTACTCCTGGCTATGCACTCAGAAATCGCTCCTGGCTTAAGGGACCATATGAGACTCCAGGGATCGAACCCAGGTTCATCCTGAGTCAACCGCGTGCAAAACAAATGACCTAGAGCTGTGCTATCGCTCTAGCCTCTAAGTAACATGCAGAAAAAATGGAAAGGTTTTCTTCTGAGAAGCAATGTTATTTAAGGAAGAGAGAGCTAATAGCGAGAAACATATCATAAAGAAAAGGATGAATACTCATGACAAGAGCTTTTAGATATACACACAACTTGCACACACAAGAGAGCAAGAAAGAGAAAATAGGAATTAGGAAATAGGAATAGGAAATACAAAAATAGGAATTCATAGAAAGCTAGTGGATGTCTAATACATCGCACCATGTGACCATATACTAAATGGTGATGACTCTTTGGGTAACCAAAGTACTTTAGTGTTGCAAGGAGTGGGGGTCCTTTCTTACAAAAGTATCTCAATAGAATACTGTTGATCTCAATTGAATGCTGTTGGCTTTTGGAAGAAATGATTGCTGGAATCTGGGGCCGGCGAGGTGGCACTAGAGGTAAGGTGTCTGTGTTGCAAGCGCTAGCCAAGGAAAGGACCGGGGTTCGATCCCCCAGCATCCCATATGGTCCCCCCAAGCCAGGGGCAATTTCTGAGTGCTTAGTCAGGAGTAACCCCTGAGCATCAAACAGGTGTGGCACAAAAAAAACAAAAAAAAAATTGCTGGAATTTAATAAGGAATCAGGGTAAGGTACTGAAGAATAAAATTACTGAGGATTTAGGTGAATGGTAAAGAGTCAAATCAAAAGCACTGCACTAAAGTTACCTTATTTATCTGGGTTTTGGGGATGAGATCAGGAAACTTTTAGCAGAGTGAATAAATTTTATATGAATTGATTTAATTGACTTTTTACAGTGGTCACCATTTTCATTGTGTGATTTTTTTAAAATCACACAATTTTTAAAAATTTATCCTCCCATAAACAATGTTTTGAAAACTTGACTCTATGAAGACAAAATGGAGACTAAGAATGGGTTGATATTATAAAATTCAAAATGGTACCTATGTAGCCTTTGATATAAAGTAGATGATGTGAAAAACTGACTTGAAAGTTTCATTTTATAAATAAGTATATTAGTAATTACTATGTTTATATTTTTGATGCCTGTACTATTATATATAGACTATTTGAAAACAATGCAGTTTTCAGGAATTTTTTCTTCTTTGGTAATTGTTTTCTAATTAGTGCCATGAATTCTTTTGAAATCAAGACTAAAATGATTTAAGTGCTTTTATTCCTTCTTTATGGAAACACAGTTTAATATTTATTATCCTAATTTTTATATTGTACCACCTCAAGTGTCATAGATTTTACTTAGTAAGCTATTATTTGGCTTATATTTATGGTTTGTTCATTAATACTATTCAAAGTTAAGCAATAACAATCAGAAATTATGATTGTAAACATTGAACCACATTTCAACAAAATATGATACTCACGAGAGTATTTTAATTTTTTATTAACAAAGCATCTTATTCTTCAATGACACATTAATTACCAAGAAATTACCCAAGAGCGTATGTAATTATTTTTAGTGGTTGATAGTGATCTATATGTAACACTTCTTTATGTTTAAATAATTGCTAAAATGTGACCTTTATTCCTTCTGACATATGGCTTAATTGGTTCTTTTCATTGTATTGTTTTGTAAATGCAGAGGTAATACAAATATCATCACCAAAGTGCATACATAACACCAGCTCATTTGAGGACTGTTTTAGACATCTCAAAACCAATTTAAATAATTAGTACTAATGAAATTATCTTAATACATTTAGGGAAATTACTTCAAATTATCACTTTGCCCGAATATACCAGAGCTTTTTATTGCCTTGAATGGCTTGACTGGTCATTTCAAAATCTCAAGTAGGTTGCAAAGAATGTCCTATACATGGTGAGACAAATGATTAAAATTATTTGATTATACATGAGCATTTATGAAAAATAATTAAATAATTATTAATAAGAATATTAATAATATTCAGTCATGTGAATATTAATAATGAATATATTGATTAAATGATTGTGAAAAATAATTAAAGCTCCTCCCCTACATCACAACCATCCTTTGGAGATCATATTGATTCCTTCTAGCTTTAGATATCAGTTATTTGGGTCAGAGAGATAGCACGGAGATAAGGCATCTGCCTTTCATGCAGAGGGTTCAAATCCTGGCATCCTATATGGTCCCCCAAACCTGCCAGGAGCAATTTCTGAGCATAGAGCCAGGAGTAACCCCTGAGCGTTGTTGGGTATGACCCAAAAAAACAAAAACTAAACAAAAATATAAATCAGGTATTTATAGTTTTATAAAATTGATTTATTTATAACTTTGACACCTCTCTATATAAACAAATATAATACCACAGTTCAAACATATTTGAACTGATGTTGTGTCTAGAAAAAGCCTTAAGTCAAGAATTAGAAATATATCCCACCTCTTACTCAAAACACTGCTTTATGATTTTTTTTTCTCATTGCTTTTTCCCTCTCTTTGTCAGGACAAAATAGCTACCCACAAGCCTTTGTCATCACACACTGACGTTGACTTTTTTCTTAACCAACAACAATATACAACCATGACCTACAAAATAGTAGTTTAATTTGGACAAAAATCAATACACCTTTCCACACTATAGTCAAAGACTGAATCTTTTGGAAGCCTAGCACTGCTGAATGCACACATCTTCTATCTTTGTAGAAATCACCTTTGCAGTCATTCTTCCACTGAAATTTTGGGAGAAAGTGCATAAGTCTCAAAGCAAGGTCAGAAAATGCTGTGTGGACTCCAGAAGGATTAGCATGCAAGGCTATTTTGGGAACTGGGCATCAATAAAGAGTGGGCAAAGCATTTTGAAGAAAATATAGGGACAGGAGACCAGGTAAGGAATGAATCCTGTGTCTCCTTGGTTAATCTGCAGACCACATTGACTGTTCTGGTTGCTTTGAACTTGAATGAAACCTTCCATTTCTTGGTTTATAGACAAAAAAATAGATTTGTGTGTGTGTGTGTGTGTGTGTGTGTGTGTGTGTGTGTGTGTGTGTGAGAGAGAGAGAGAGAGAGAGAGAGAGAGAGAGAGAGAGAGAGAGAGAGAGAGAGAGAGAGTGTCGAGCTGATTTGCTCTGAGGTCATGGGCAGTTTCAGGTCAAAGAGAGGTAGTGCTCATGACACTCATTCAATGTTCATTTTTTCTAGAATCTGTCTCTTGATTGAACAGAAAAAAATACTCAGGGTCTTTGATTAGTCTGTATTGTTCTTAAAGCCTTCATCAGGAAAACCAGCCCAGCCAAAAAGAGATCTAAGAATCACTGCGAAAGAAATCCTGATCCTGACTCAGGATTTTGTTTAATGTGATAGGACAGAGGATATGATCTAATCATCTCTCAAAGCCAGTTATGTTGGACAATGCACTTGCCTTGCATATAGGTGAACCAGGTTGGATTCCCAGCATCTCATATGATTCTCCTAAGTACCACCAGAATTTGTTTCTGAGCACAAATTGGATGTGTCCAAAATACACACACACACACACACACACACACACACACACACACACACACACACACACACAACAAAGTTCTTCTCTTTCCCTCTATTTCTCTCTGGCTGTCTCTGGATCTCCCTTCCTCCCTCCTTCCCTCCTTTCTTTCTCATGTTTATGGGCTCCAGAAAACTAGCAAGCTATTCCCTGAATATATTGGGTCTTTGTGAAAGCTAGATACAAATTTATTGGCCCCTATGCAGACCCTTGTGATTCACTGGCTGAAAATTTCAGGGAAGGGGCTTCATAAGACCAGTTTCATACCAACTTGTGAGTCTACTTCTCCATTTAGTCCTGGGTAGTTCCAATTTCTTCAGGTCTATTTCCTAAAAAATTCTTCTCCATTTTCCCTAACTGCTTTTGCTAAGATTAATGCTTTCACAATAATTTTTATGTGACTATTTTTCTCTTGTCCTGACAAATTTTGTTTGACAGCAAGAAAGGGCTTTGTGTTTTCCTATGAGCCAGAGAGGGTCTCATCACTCAAGAAATCCTGTGAGCTTTTCATTCTCAGCACTGTCCTTCTTTTGCCCTTAAACTTTCTCTCTGCCTGGAAAGAAGTCTTTTCAGGAAAATTCACAAGGCATGACAAGCTGGTGTTGACAATGAAACCTGCACCACACAGAGCAGATTATCATCAAAGGATTTTAATGTCTTAACAAAATAAATAACTTGCTTTACAGAAAACCTAGGAATTTAGAATATGCCAGCCAACCTACTTCATTACTTCTAGCACTTGGTGATTTCTTAAGAATAAGGGGGATTTATTGAACTAAATATCAATATTTCTCTTGACACTGGAACGCCCTCATCCTGTTTCTGGCATACAAGTGTCTTCAGTTTCATGCAGCCCAATTTCAGAGAGACCCCACATACTGGAAACTAAGTTACCTGGAATTCCACTTAAGAGCACCCAAAAGGAGCCCAAAATGAATGGGATGGATCCAAGAGAGGAGACTGGTCTGTCAGAGCACTCACAGAGTATTTCCCCCAACCAATAGCAGAAAAGAAAAAGATGAGAACCAACATCAAAGAGAAGTGAACTTGTCCAGAGCTTCCAGGGGCTGATAAGCTTCCTGAGTAGTTTGTTGAGTCTGGAGTAGTACCTGCTGACAATGCATCAAATGAGCACACTTAAGGATCTGACCCTGTCACTGCCACGTTTTTCACACTGTACTGATAACTGCACCCCCTGTATAGAACAACTGTGATATTTGAACAAGTTAGGTAATGACAGACTGTTGATCCAATGCTGGCCCCTGCATAGTGCTCACTAAATGTTACAAATAAATATTAAGTGTGTTTTTGTTCTCTAAGCAATTCTGCGAATTGAATTTTACTCCCATTCCACAGGTTAAAATAAAAGCTGAAAATATAGAGAAGCTTTTATAATACTAAGAAAATTTGGAGATGGTGATATGCCAGGGTCCAAGGTCAAAGCCATGCTATTTATGGCACCCAAATCCCTTGCAAATTACATCCTCTTTTGAGGATCTGGCCCTCCAATTACTTCCTGATATGTGAGCAGAGCAGTGCTCCATTTATATTTTAATGTAACATTGGATTGTGATGCATTGAAGTACTTCTGGCAAGATGGGGCAGCTTAGGTCAGTATGACAAAAAAGCATGGTCCTGAGAAATCAAAGATGGTGTTCTTCATAACCACCTACAATAGGTTTTATCACAAAAGAACGGGATCATGGAGTGTATACCCTTTCCAAACAACCCCTCCCAATAATGTCTTCAAAATGTAATTATTTCTCTTGTAATACTTCATCTGTAGGAATAGAATCAAGGCCCAGGTCAGTCTGTGTGAAATAAGACCAAAGTCATTGTTCCTGATATTGTGGTTCAGTTATGTCAACAAAAGGTAAAAATATTTAATACTCAGGCTCATCATAAAATCCACTAAAGATAGAAAAATCTCAAGGGAAACTCATTCTAGACTGTTAGTACTGACTACAAGTATATCTGCCATCCTAAAAATACATTGGGGTCTCTATACATATCAACAGTGTGGTAGTGGATCTGTTCTGAGTCCAATGACAGCTCAGAACAAGTATAGGAGAAAGATGCTTGTGAAAAGTGTAGATCTCTAAAGTTATTCATTGCCACCCAACTTTGTGATCAGGTCCAGTAGAGCATTGGAGAATAAATGTTAGAAAGTGACTTCCAATGGAAAAACTTGGCTCTAGGACAAACCTCTTATCATGAAATTTTTTTTTTATTTGTGGGACTTTGGGATCAAATCTGCAGTGCTCAAGGGCTACTCTGTTCTGTGTTTAATGGTCACTTCTGATAGAGCTCAGATGACCATATGTTCAGAGAATCAAATATCTACAGTTCAACTTCATTTTTTGTTTGTTTGTTTGGGTTTTTATTTTGGGGGCGGTGGCAGGGGTTACACCTGCTGGTGATGAGGACCTACCTCTGGCTCTGAAATCAGGAAACACAGCAGGCTCAGGGAATAATCATATGAAGAAGTTTTTGTAATTACACTTGAAAATTCTTCTATTTTAAAAGCTCTGGGGTGGGGCAGGAAAGATAACATAGAGGTAGGGCATTTGCCTCATATGCAGAAGGACAGTGTTTTAAATCCCGGCATCCCATATGGTCCCCCCGAGCCTGCCAGGAGTGATTTCTGAGTGAAGAGCTAGAAGTAACTCCCGACTAACGACAAACAAAAAAAGCTCTGGGGTAAACCAGGGACTTTGCCTTCTACTCTCAGAATGGGGCCTTGAGTCAACGAATTTACTTATCTGTGCCTCTGTGTAACTGTTCTTGAATGAAACTGTGAGGCTACAAAACAAATGACTAAGAATCAGAGAGAATATGGGGGCTAAAGAAAAAAAGTATTATGAAGAGCTCAAGTATATCCAGGACACTACTTCCCCAGAAAGCCCTTACCAGTCATTTCCCCACCTTCATCCCAAAGCTCCTCCACTAGACCTGTCTCATGATACATTACTCTTACTTATTTTTGTAGTGTATTATAAAAATGAAGTTAAAAAAATAGTAATGAGTAAAGCTCTTGTCTTCCATTTGGTTAGCCAAGGTTTTCTCTCTAGCACTACACAGAGTTCCTTGAGAACTGTCAGGAGTGAAGGGAGGAAGGAAAAAGAGCCAAGTCAATTATCTTGTGAAATGTATGGTCTATACTTGTCTGTGTGTTTACTTATATGTCATTTAACTTGTTCTTCCAGCACTTATACATCCTGGAAACTATAAATCAGTTCTAAAGATTTTATCAGATTCTGGTTAAATATCTTTTTCAGGCATAATCAAGAGATTCTTCCGTAATATTGTTCATTAAGACACATGTCAGCTAAGTACCACTTGGAGAACCAAGTCTATTATATTAGTACCATTCTATTATATTAGTACACTGCCCCACTTATATTAGCAGAAATTTCCTCAAAATGTTAATATATTTATGATTATGATTAAATTCATTTCCTTAGTGCTATCTCAGTTGTTCATTTGTAGAATATATTTAACCATTTTCATTTAGGGGGGAAGTGTGGAAATAATTGTGTGAGGTTTCTTTATTTTTGCAGAAAATTTGCTTAGCTTAAGCATAAATTTTCATGAATTTTAAAATGAATGCACCCCCAGATACTTTCAAATACAGCACTTTGCATAAGTCTTTGACTATAACATTTTTCACTCACCATTAATTACATATATCCACTCTCATCCTTCCTGTAAACTGATATTTATTAAACTCAGACGACAAAACACAATTTATCTTTATGATTCATTGTTTCTCCTACAAAGAGTTGAAGTGTTCAAAAGCTTTATTTTGTCCCATACTAGACATGCATAATCCAACTAAATCAGCATTGCTCAAATTAGAGCACCACTGGGTCTGTTTAACAGTGTTTGGCGGTTTCCAATGAAAGATACCTTCTTTCTTGAGCATCATTTGAATGATTAAGTAATTTAAATTACTTTAATGATTAAATTACCTCAATTAATAATTATGTAATTTAAAACACCTTTATATAATAAAATTAAAATATCAATTTTACACCACATATATATGTGTATATATATATATATATATATATATATATATATATACATATATATACTTTATACCATTCTATGCTAGAACTAGGGTTTATCAATTGGGAATGAAAAATAAAAAAAACTTCTACAGATAGTGGTTGACAAATAATAATATGTTGGTCATAGGTTTGAGATAGTAACAGTTCTCACCAAAAACAAATATTTTCAATCCTGTAAGATAGTATTATCTTAGGATCTGATCTCGGGTTAAAACCAGGTCATAATGATTGTTTAGCTTGTTATTTTTACCCCATATGCATTATATATGATATATACATATGTATCATATGGCATTGTTCCTTTTTGCATAGGCACAATAAAATGGGGAAAATCTTACATATAAAAAGAAGTTCTTACCTAATAAGGATAAGAACCCATAAATTTTATAGTGCAGGGGAGTCATTCACCCTGAACATTTGTCATGGGGACTTGACTTAGGCCTCAATTGATCGGACATTGACCATCCAACCCCAAACTCTAATTTAAATCTTAGAACCGACACAGTTTTCTGCAACATCACCAGGAATCAAACTCTGCCCCAGGGGAGTCCCTAATGCTGCCCTGCATCAACCTTGTTCCAGGGTAAGTTCATACGACACCCTAATTATGAGGAAACAGCAACAACTTGCTCTCAGGTTTCCCTACTTCACCACCTAATGTCAAAATGAAACCAACTGATATTCTGTGACACCCCAGCTTTGACTTAATCTAGGAAAAACCAAGATTTCTAATTGCAGAAGTCTGACTACAACAATCAGAACTGAGTAGAACTTTGCCTGAGACCATAAAGAAATAACTTGGAGTTGGACAATCAGCATGCCAGAGCCTGTAGTAGGTCTTATAACAATAGGTCTTATAACAATAGGTCGTATGCTTCATGTGTAGAGACATCCTGTTTCTTTTAGGCTAAGGGTATTTCCTTTCTAACTTTCCCACCATTTACTACACTTGTGCAAAAAAATTTTTCACACTCAGACCCTTTTTTTTTTTTTTAAAGTTGTTTTTTTTTTCTTTTAAGTAAGAATTCATTTAAAGGACAAAATTGATTAACATAATGAGGTAAACTAATATAACATAATATAGTGACATAACATAACATATAATATAATTAATATAATAATACATGTAAGTCAAAGAAAGTTTCTGATTAAAAAACACAATTTTTTTTTCATAATGGCTTACATATCTTTCACTGTACTATTTTGGGTACATATTCACATTGAATCAGGGGAATACCCATCACCTAATATGTCCTCTTCTCAATCAAAAATCAAATATACTGAAAATAGGCAGAGTCCTGTCTAGAGGCTTCCAACCTCAGTTTGAGAGAGGATGTGAAAAAAGTAATTAAAATACCACAACAATACACACACACACAAAAAAAATATCGAATTAAATAACCGATAAGCACCACAACAATAAAGACAGGCACCACACAATAATCTCGGTTCTGAAATCAAATCATACTCAAGTGCAAAAAGAAAGAAAAAGACAAAACAAAATAAAATAAAATAATATTGGAGACATCAACCGTAATCTCCACACCAAAATAAAGACGTCAAAAAAATAGATCATTTATTCTCCTCTTGCTGCTTTCGTGGTATGTGGAAGACTTCTACTTTATCTTGGATGGTAAAATCAGACCTGTTTCTAGAGGTATTAGTGGCTGTGCAGATCAGGGAATGGAGTTTATGAAGTCTTTCTTTGTGGTTCTAGCAGTTATGCTTCTTCAATGTCCTTTTTTTGTTTTTTATGTGTTCTAGGTGTTTCAGAATAGTGCTACCATTCTGTGTTTTTCTTTTGTCTTCTGACTTACTTCGTTTAACATAATATGATCTAGGTCCATCCACGTTGCTGCAAAGTCTGTGATTGTATCATTTCTAACTGCCATGTAATATTCCATTGTATATATGTACCACATCTTAATGATCCATTCATCTGTTGTTGGACATCGAGGTTGGTTCCAAGATTTGGCTATTATACTGAGTGCTGCAATAAATAGTGGGGTGCATACGTATTTTGGAATGAATGTCCTTCCATCTTGGGGATATATGCCTAGGAGAGCAATTGCTGGGTCAAATGGCAGCTCAATTCTGAGTTCTTTGAGCACTCTCCAGACTTTTCTCCATAGATGTTGGACCAAGGGACATTCCCACCAGCAATGAATGAGAGTTCCTTTCATACCACATCCTCTCCAACAAAGGTTGTTCCCATTATTTTTGATGTGAGCCAACCTCACTGGTGTGAGGTGGTATCTCATTGTTGTCTTGATTTGGATCTCCCTGATGATGAGTGAAGGTGAGCATGTTTTCATGTGTTTGTTGGCCATCCTTCTCTCTTCCTCAGAGAAATGTCTATTCATTTCATCTCCCCATTTTTTTATGGCTTCGTTTGGTTTTGAAGGACTCAGGTTTCTGAGCGCTTTGTATGTTCTAGATATCAGCCCTTTATCTGATATATCAAATGAAAAGATTTTTTCCCATTCTGTTAGCTGTCTTCTTGTATTAAGTAGGGTTTCTTTTGCCATGCAGAAGCTTTTTAGTTTGATATAGTCCCATTTGTTTATAGTTGATGCTAACGTTTTTGCCATTGGTGCTCCATTCTCAAAGACCCTTTTAATATAAAGGTCTTCGAGTGTTCTGCCTATTTTATTCTCGATAAACTTTATAGATTCAGGTCTGATTTCCAGATCTTTGATCCATTTTGAGTTGACTTTTGTATAAGGAGTGAGATATGGGTCGATTTTCACTTTCGTGCATATGAGTTTCCAGTTGTACCAACACCATTTGTTGAATAGGCTTTCTTTGTTCCATTTCATATTCTTGCCTCTTTTATCAAATATTAGTTGGCTATATATCTGGGGGTTTATGTCTGGGAATTCTGTTCTAATCCACTGATCTGAGGTCCTGTCTCTGTTCCAGTACCATGCTGTTTTTATTACTATGGCTTTATAGTATAGTTTCAAGTTAGGTAAGGAGATACCTCCCAACTTCTCATTTTTCAGAATGTGTTTAGCTATCCTGGGTCTTCTATGGTTCCAAATGAATTTTATAATTGATTGTTCTATTTCTTTAAAGAATTGTGTCTGGATTTGGATAGGGATTGCATTAAATCTATATAGCAATTTGGGTAAAATAGTCATTTTGACTATGTTAATTCTACCTATCCATGAGGATGGGATGTTCTTCCATTTCTTTAGATCGTCTTCAATTTCTTTCTGAAGTGTTTTGAAGTTTCCCTGGTATAGATCTTTCACTTCTCTTGTAAGGTTAATTCCTAGGTATTTGATATTTTTTGATACTATCTTAAATGGAATTGTATTTTTAATCTCTCTCTCCTCAACTTCATTGTTTGTATATAAAAACGCTACTGTCTTTTGTGTATTGACTTTGTATCCAGCCACTTTACTGTATTGGTTGATTGTTTCTAGGAGTTTTTCTGTGGATTCTTTAGGGTTTTTGATGTATATCATCATATCATCAGCAAATAGAGCTAGCTTGTGTTCCTCTTTCCCTACTTGAATTCCTTTGATTCCCTTCTCTTGTCGGATTGCTATTGCTAGGACTTCTAAGGTTATATTGAATAAGAGTGGAGAGAGTGGACAGCCTTGCCTAGTTCCTGACCTTAGTGGGAATGCTTCTAGTTTCTCGCCATTAAGTATAATGTTGGCTGTAGGCTTTTCATAAATAGCTGTAACTATCTTAAGGAAGGTGCCTTCTAACCCTATTTTGCTGAGTGTCTTTAACATGAACGGATGTTGGATTTTGTCAAACGCCTTCTCTGCATCGATTGATATGATCATGTGGTTTTTGTCCTTCATGTTGTTGATGTGGTGTATAATGTTGATTGATTTGCGTATGTTGAACCAACCTTGCATTCCTGGGATGAATCCCATTTGATCATGATGTATGATCTTTTTGATGAGGTGTTGGATTCGGTTTGCTAAGATTTTGTTGAGTATCTTTGCATCAATGTTCATTAGTGAGATTGGTCTGTAGTTTTCTTTTTTGGTGGTGTCTTTGCCTTCTTTAGGAATGAGTGTGATATTAGCCTCATAAAAGGAGTTGGGGAGGATTCCTGTTTTTTCTATGGTTTTGAAAAGCCTATGGAACAGTGGTAATAAGTCTTCTTGAAATGTTTGATAGAATTCACCTGTAAATCCATCTGGGCCTGGGCATTTGTTTTTAGGGAGTCTTTTAATTACGTCTTCAATTTCCTCTGAAGTGATTGGACTGTTTAGAGTTTCTAGGTCTTCCTTTTCCAGTCTTGGAAGAGAGTGTTTGTCCAAGAATCTGTCGATTTCTGGTGGGTTCTCTAGCCTAGTTGAATATAGTTGTTCATAATATGATCTCATGATATGTTGTATTTCTTGGGGTTCTGTTGTAATCTCTCCCCTTTCATTGGTGATCCTAGTGATTTGGGTGTTTTCCCTCTTTTTTTTTGGTAAGTTTTGCCAATGGTTTGTCTATCTTATTTATTTTTTCGAAAAACCAACTCCTGGTCTCATTGATTTTTTGTATTGTTTTCTTAGTCTCTATGTTGTTTATTTCTGCTCTGGTTTTTATGATTTCTTGCCTTCTGGTTGTGGTTGGATTTCTCTGTTGCTGTTGTTCCAATTCTTTGAGGTGATCTTTTAAACTGTTGGTTTTGTTATTTTCCTGTTTCTTAACATAGGCCTGTAATGCTATGAGTTTCCCCCTAAGTACTGCTTTTGCTGTATCCCATAAATTTTGACATGTTGTCTCTTCATTGTCATTCGTCTCAAGGAATCTTTTTATTTCCTCCTTGAGTTGTTCTTTGATCCAGCTGTTGTTAAGCAGTATGTTGTTCAATCTCCAGGTATTAGTTTTCCTCCATTGCTTCTTCTTGACATCAATTATAAGCTCTGTTGCATAGTGATCTGAAAGGGTACTTCTAATGATCCTTACCTTTGTGGTCTTATATAGGTTGGCTTTGTATCCTAAGACATGATCTATTCTGGAGAAGGTTCCATGTGGGTTTGAGAAGAATGTGTATTCTACTTTCTGGGGATGGAGGGCTCTATATAAGTCTATTAGCCCTAATTCTTCTAATTTTTCATTTAGAGCTCTTATTTCTTTACTATTTTTCTTTTTTTTTTTTTTTTTGGTTTTTTTGGGCCACACCCTGTGACGCTCAGGGGTTACTCCTGGCTATGCGCTCAGAAGTCGCTCCTGGCTTGGGGGACCATATGGGACGCCGGGGGATCGAACCGCGGTCCGTCCTAGGCTAGCGCAGGCAAGGCAGGCACCTTACCTCCAGCGCCACCGCCCGGCCCCCTTTACTATTTTTCTGTTTGGAGGATCTGTCCAGTGGTGATAGTGGAGTATTGAGGTCCCCTACTATTATCACAATTCCCTTCATGTGTTTCTCCAGGTTTGTCAGTAGTTGCCTCACATATTTTGGTGACTTTACATTAGGTGCATAGATATTGACCAGGGTTAGCACTTCTTGATCTAATGTTCCCCTGATCAGTAAGTAGTGCCCCTCTTTGTCTCTGATCACTTTCTTGAGGTTGAATACAATTTGGTCTGATATAAGAATGGCTGTCCCTGCTCTTTTTTGTTTTCCATTGGCCTGAATAATTACTTTCCATCCTTTAATTCTAAGCCTGTGCTTATCCTGTAACTGTAGGTGTGTTTCTTGCAGACAGCAGAAGTCCGGTTTATTTTTCCTAACCCAGTTCTCTACTATGTGTCTTTTAATTGGAGAGTTTAGTCCATTAACATTTAGGGAAATTATTGATAGAGAGGACTGTTGTGCAGTTGTATTGTGTGGCGTGGTTGTTGTTACAATCGGGGGTTTGGATTGTGTAATTCGTCTCTGAGTAAGTCGCTTAGGATCGGCTTAGTTTGCACAAATAGTTCAAGTTCGTTCATATTTGTGAATGTTTTTAGTCTGCCCTCCCATATGAATGATAGTTTTGCTGGGTATTGGACCCTGGGTTGGAAATTTCTTTCACTCAGTCGTTTAAATACGTCATTCCACTGTCTTCTTGCTTGAATTATTTCAAATGGGAGATCTGGTTTGATTCTTATGTCCTTTCCTTTGTACTTGAGGTTTTTTTTCTCCCTTATTGCTTTCAGGAGTTCCTCTTTCTCTTTGTTTTTCGCCATTTGGATTATTATGTGTCTTGGTGTGGGTTTATTAGGGTCTATTTTATTAGGGACTCTCTTGACTTCTTGAATTTGTCCTAAATTGTCTTTCCAGAGGGTGGGAAAGTTCTCTGTTATTATCTCCCTGACTACTTGTTCTTCCCCCTTCCCTATTTCTTCCCCTTCTGGTATACCCACAATTCTTAGATTGTTTCTTTTGTCCTTATTCATTAGATATTGGATTTTTCCTTCCAGTGCTTTGCCTTTTTTTTCTTTGTTGGTTTCTTGATCATTTTTATATTGCAGTTTTCCTTCGAGTTCATCGATGTGCTTCTCCAACTCTGTGGTTCTACTCGTAAGGCTTGTTATTTTGTCTTTTAAATCCTTCACTTCTTTTTGTATGGAATCTCTCATGTTCTTTAACATTTCTTCTTTAATTTGGCTTAGTCGTTCGTCCATGAATTTCTTATACTCGGTTGCTAGGGTTTCTTTCATTCTGTTTAGTAATTCTTGCATTTCCTTCCTCATGGCCGCTTTTAGGTCTTCTTCCCATGAATCTGTGCGCTTTGGTGGACTTGGAAACTTGATAGGGCTTGTCATGTTGTCTCCAGTTATAAGGGATCTCCTTGATTTACGCATAATACTTTGTATTTAATGGTATGTTTTGGAGTACTATGGCTTCTAATTTCAGTCTGCTTTGGTCTATTTCCTGAAGGTTTTTCTAGAGGAGCCTGTTGGGTGAGTTTGCTGAACCTAGCCCTTTCTCCTCCCCTTTGATCCCTAGAGTTCAACCTTCCTGCAATGGGTTTTGTCCCCTTTCTGCTCCTTATTTCTGTCAGCGGTGCAATTCCACTCCTGGCCACAATGGTTACTGGCGCTGTTGAGCCTAGCACTCAATCCACCCTCCTTTCTCTGGGATTCAATGGAGATCCGCCCCCTCCAATCCTCCCTTGAAGGAGTTCCCTCAGTTCCACTCTGCAGGCTCTATCTAAGCCCTTGGGAAGTCCCTGGTCCGCTCCAGGGTCCAGGGGGGTGGACTGTTCTAGGTCACCTGCGAGTCTAGATGGTTGGCCCTATCTCCCCGTCTATTCGGGTCGCTCAACTTGTCTTTCTAGGCGCCACCCTGGGGGGAGGGGCCAGCCCCGAGCCTAGCAAAAAGTCAGAAACTCACTCACGCCTCCCCAGCCGGCACTCCGGAGTCTCTGGGGGGAGGGGCAGGCCCAAACGCCAAGCAAAAGGAGAGAAACCCACTCACGCCTCCCCAGCCGGCACTCAGGAGTCTCTGAGGGGAATGGCAGGCCCAAACGCCAAACAAAAGTCAGAAACTCACTCACGCCTCCCCAGCCGGCACTCAGGAGTCTCTGGGGGGAGGGGCTGGCCCAAACACCAAGCAAAAGGAGAGGAACTCACTCACGCCTCCCCAGCCAGCACTCAGGAGTCTCTGAGGGGAGTGGCAGGCCCAAACGCCAAGCAAAAGGAGAGAAACCCACTCACGCCTCCCCAGCCGGCACTCAGGAGTCTCTGAGGGGAATGGCAGGCCCAAACGCTAAGCAAAAGTCAGAAACTCACTCACGCCTCCCCAGCCGGCACTCAGGAGTCTCCACACTCAGACCCTTTTTAAAAAATTATTTATATCTTCTAGATAAGGGCTCTTGCCTTTTTATAGAACCATGGAACACGAATCACTTTGTTTTAACTCCTACTTCTACATCTTTGTACAAATTGAGAAAATACCAGAAAAAAAATGGATGAGGCCCAGGGGCCAAGTGGTTTCAGGTGCATTTGGGTAGGAAAAAAATGTTCAGAACTAAATACTCAAGCCAAAGGCAATGGCTATAGGATCAAGAGACCCAAACTATAACAAGCAAAACACAAAATGTACCTGTTGCATTGGTAGACCAGCAGCCCAAATGTGGAGGTATGGAATGCATGCTGGAAACTGGTATGGAATGCATGCTGGTTTAGGGAGGTCAACACTGGAGCTGAGAATCACTGGTGGTGGGAATGGCCCTCATTCATGATATGGCTGAAATACAACTATTAAAGACTTGTAATTCACAATAATCTCAAAAGAAAAAATATATATAACATGAAATATTTAAAAAGTATTAGCTTAATTAAAATATGTAAATATATTAAAAATATAAAGCAAAGCCCTAACATATCTTTCCAGGTTTCTCTTTATACCACACCACAGAGTACACTGAGACTATATTAGTAATCATCTTATGTTTGATCTCAGGACCCCTTTAAGCCTGCAAAAAATATTAAAGACCCCAAAATTATTTCTGAAATTCCACATATAAGATTGTCAGTAATATTAATTGTACTGTGTGAGACACAGCTAACACTACTACTGGAGTCCTCAGTTGAGTTTTTTTGTTTGGTTTGGTTTTTGGTTTTTGGGTCACACCTGGCAGTGCTCAGGAGTTACTCCTGGCTCTATGCTCAGAAATCACTCCTGGCAGTCTCGGGGGGCCATATGGGATGCCGGAATTCAAATCACCGTCCTTCTAAGGCAAAGGCCTTACCTCGGTGCTATCTCTTCGGCCACGGTTGAGTTATTAATATCCAAAAATATTTGCTATTATAAAAAGTTAAAAAATATTGAGGCATTATTTAATTCATTGAAACATAACAATGTATCTATATATGCTGATATTAATATTAAAAATACTTTATTTGATTATTACTGAATAAAAGGAGTGCTATTTAGCAACTCTAATATGTGGTTCCCATAAAAGAGAGATAGTCACCTGTCTGTTTTTACATCAATCTCTTAGACTATTATACATAACATATAGCCTTCAAAAAGTCCAATTATACTCATGAAGAAATAGAAGTAAAAAAAATAACAATTTACTGTTAATCACCAAAACAGTTTTGATATTATAGATATTCCTAAATGGTTAAGACAATTCCCCCAGAAGTCACAGTCTCTCTGAAACCCAGAAATTTAAGTGTTAGATCTTACTATGACCTAAGTTCTGTGACATTTTTCTTTTTAGAACAACTACACACACTAGTTTCTTTCTATTAAAACTCAAAAACTTATTAAAACTATTAAAACTTAAAAAAATCACTTTTTTTTATTAACTTCTTATATTTCTATTAAAAGTTCTTCCTCCAAACTGGAGTGATACTATAGAAGGTATAGTACTTTCTTGTATGAGTTATTAATATCCAAAAATATTTGCTATCATAAAAATCTAAAAAATATTGAGGCATTATTTAATTCATTGAAACATAACAATGCATCTATATATGCTATTAATATTAAAAATACTTTATTTGATTATTACTGAGTAAATACTTTCTTGTATGCAGCCAAGAAGGGTTTGGTCCCTAGCACTCCATATAGTCACCCAAACTTTGCCAGTAGTAAGGTGAGAGAATTGAAAGATATAGCTCCCCCAAAATAAATACTTCATTTTGTCTTCTATAGCATTTTGATAGTAACATGGCTTACACTTCATATATGTCATCACATGGACAACAATAACTGAATGTCTCTGTTCTAAATATAGTCCATTTATTTTATTTAATACTTTGCCCCTGATGTTTAGGTTACTTTTAGACATGTCTTTATCCAACTGACAACCAAAACAATTCATTTGCTGTTGAAGTTTAGACACACTGGCTGTAGGAGAAAGATTTGTTTTAAAATCAGAAGACCTTTCCACAGCTTTCAAATCACATCACATAAAGCAGTCAATCCTGCCATTATGTAGATCTACACTATAGTCAAACAACAATAAAATAGATCCAATCCTCTTTAGTAAGCAGAAAATTAAGAGCAATTCATCTGATAAATATAAGCATAAATTGAACCACTCTAGCCCTTGTCCAATACTCCATGAATATTCAGTTTGACAAAAATATATTTCAGTAGTCCTGGAAAAGAACAAATCCGAGATAAGCAAGGCTAACCTACTGTTCACATCTTCCTATGCAATTAATTCCGGAGTTAATAGTGAGCATTAACTATTTGCATAAAGAGACCTGATTCTGATAACTATCTCTGTCACAATGATAGATAAAAGTTTAAGCATCAAAGTAAACCTTTCTGGAGCACTGTCCTGTACACTAGACTGAAACCAAAAATATATCTTGTCATTTTTTTTCAGTTCCGCAAGCCACACGTTCAAGCACACAGCAAGCACTTTATAATTTTACTTTGTAATAGAATCAATTTCATGACAGAGGATTTTGTTATAGAAGGCCCAAGGTCATTCTCTGTTAGAATAGCGCCTAGAACAAAGTCCCAGATGCAAACTAACAACTAAATATTCAACTGGAAATTTTGAACAGTTATAATCTAGGTTTCTACTCTGAGAAAAAAATGTTTCTGCAACCATTAGGGTGCCCCAGTAATGACTAAGATCTAATTAGATTCGCTCACAAAACTCCAAATTTAACCCCATGGAAAGTGTTAAAATCAAGTAGAGAGCAAACTAAACACCATTCATAATATTTGGAGTTGAGGCACCAGAATATTTTAATTTCACTTCTAAATAGCAAAATCACTTTTTACAAAAATTTCTGCTTCTAATAAACACAGAACTAAAGGTAAGAGGCTAATGGATGTTAAAAGCAGTGTCATAGAGCCCCTTCCTTGATTGAAGGTGCTCGTGTTACTATTCGAGACAAAATGATAATCTTGCTGAAGGAAGATACAGACTGTACAATTTGCATCTCATCAGGACACACACACACACACACACACACACACACACACACACAAATTTCTTGGTTTCCGCTACAAAGCACTAATGTTCTGATACTGCTGAGTCTGCTCTTTGGAGGAATAGCCAGCATGCCCTCAGCACAGCTAAAGAGTAAGAGGAAATATTGCCTCCCCAGGTGTCAAATTTCCTTCCTATAATGGATGTGTGGGACAGCATTTCAAACATAGTCACAAAGGGAAAAGGAGGCTGACAAGTAAGATGGATGAATGAGAGGGAAAACATGTGTTGAGAAGGAGACTGTCAGGAACAGGTCCCGTCTGCGCATCAGGACTGTCCTAATTAAAAATGCCCATCACAAGAGCCTTTGGGAAGGAAGAAAAAAATGATATCCAAAATACAAGATTAGATGTCAGAGAAAGCACCATATGAAGGGTCTACTTTGAACTGCAGGCTCCAACTTAAAGGTGTATTCTGGTTTTAAGGGTATTAACTTCTTGTATTACTCATAACCTGACAAATCTGCAAATTCATCAGAGATCTCTTTGCTTTTAACAGATATAACAAAATGAGCTTAAATATAGTAAATGGAGAGTTGATGTTGTTAATTGGGGCACATCCCTCCCAACATCCCTATATTAATGATTTCTTTAATTCTTATTATTGAAATTTTTAGTCTTTGATATTTATAGTGACATTAGATGCTCTAAGCCAATTAAGGACCTCAGAGAAATTTATCCTCAAACTGTGGAGCCTTAAAGTGTTTTCATCTCTCTAACTAAGGGGTCTCAAACTCGTGGCCCTCCATACAACATTTTGTGGCCTGCTGCCGGCCTTCAAATATCGCAGTATTTGTAATTATTCACTTACCGAATAATCGCAATAAAAACCGCATTAGTAAGACAAAAATCGCATTAAACATTCGCATACCCCAAGCAGTTCCGTTCGGGATATGCAAATGTTTAATGCGATTTTTTGCAATTTTTTCTAACTAAAGCGATTTTTATTGCGAATATTTTGTGCCTAGTGCAGACTTCATTTCCGCTGCTCCTGCCCACTGTCCCTTGTATTATCGGAGGCCTAAGGTAAAGAAGGGAGAGAAGTTTATTACAGAATTAGATTTTCTCATATCTTCATCATGACTTCATCAAAGTCTGCAGTGAAGAGAAAGATTGATGACGAGCACAGACAATTTCAGGAAAAGTGGGAGACGCAGTATTTCTTTGTTGAGCACAGGGACATCCCCTCATGTCTTATTTGCTCAAAGAAAGTTGCAGTGCATAAGGAATACAACTTGAAACACCATTATTCAACTAAACATGCTGAGGAATGTGCAAAATACCAAGGAAATGAGAGAGCCAAGCAGGTTGCCAGTTTTAAAGCATGTCTAATGAGGCAACAAGATTTCTTCAAGAAAGCAACCAAAGAGAATGTTGCATCAGTCAAAGCTAGTTACATGGTTAGTGAGATGATTGCTAAGGCAGGAAAACCATTCATAGAAGGAGAGTTTGTTGAAAAATGCATTTTACAGGCTGCAAGTATTATCTGTCTGGAAAAGAAAGGTCAGTTTAGCAAAATCAGCCTTTCTGCCAACACTGTGGCAGAGTGCATTTCTGACATGTCAAGTGACATTTATCATCAACTGTGTGAGAAAGCCAAATGTTTTGATGAATACTCAGTTGCTCTTGACGAGGGCACAGATATAACAGGCAATGCACAGCTCACAATTTATGACCGTGGTGTTGATTGCAATTTTGAATTGACAGAGGAGCTGCTCACAATAATTCCAATGCATGGCCAGATCACTGCGAATGAGATATTTCGGCATCCGTGTGATGCCATTGAGAATGCAGGTTTGCCATGGAAGTGGTTTGTTGGAATAATAACCGATGGAGTGCCATTGACAACAGGGAGGAAAAATGGACTGGTTGCACTTGTTCAAGAAAAACTTAAAGAGGAAGGTGTAGAGAAGGCCATTCCTCTTCACTGAATTATCCATCAGCAGGCCCTTTGCAGTAAATGCCTGCCTTGTGACAATGTGATGTCTGTTGTTGTGAAATGCATCAACCAAATCAGATCCAGGAGCTTAAAGCACAGGAGGTTCCATGCTTTTTTAGAGGAAATGGAGCAGAATATGTAGATGTGCTCTATTTCACTGAGGTACATTGGCTCAGCAGGGGAAATGTCCTGAAAAGATTTTTTGAGTTGAGAGAAGTGAAAGCCTTCATGGAGAATGATGGGAATGCTGTTTCTGAGTTGAGTGATCACAAATGGCTCATGGACTTAGCTTTTCTTGTTGACATCACACATAAGCTGAATGTACTAAACAAAGTGTTACAAGGCCTGTGGCAGCTTATCAGTGCTGCCCATGACAATGTGAGAGCATTCTCCACAAAACTTGTGTTATGGAAATCCCAACTCTCAGACAAACCTTTGCCATTTCCCATAATGCAAAGAACTTGTGGATGCAGGCATACCATTCAGTGGTAAGAAATATGTTTATGCTATTTTTAAGCTAGAGAAACAATTTGATCACAGATTTGCAGACTTCAAAAAGCACAGAGCCACTTTCCAAATTTTTGTGGACCCCTTTTCCTTTGATGTGCATGATGTCCGTCCCTCCTGTGCTTCAAATGGAGCTCATTGACCTGCAATGCAAGTCTGATCTCAAAGCCAAGTTCAGGGAGATTAGTGGAAAAGCAGACATGCATGGGCAATTTTTGAGAGAATTGCCCCCCAGCTTCCCTGAGCTTTCCTGAATGTTCAAGCACACCAGGTACCTTTTGGGGAGCACTTATTTGTGTGAAAATTTATTCTCCACATTGAACTTCAGTAAGTCAAAGTACAGGTCTAGACTTAATGATGATCACCTTCAAGCCGTACTGAGGGTCTCAACAGCTTCCTCTCTAAAGCCAAATGTGGTTCAGATTTGTGAGAAGAAGCACTATCAAATCTAGCAGCAAGGAATAGGCAAGATGCCATGTTCAGAAGAAATATTCATGATCTTCACTCAATGTTCTATTCATGTTCAGAAGAAATTAAAACTGTTAATAATGACGTTTGATGACTTTTTTTTGTGAAATCCCTTATGCGGCGCTGCCTCACCCTGACTTTGCCTCCTGCGGTCCCCAGGAAAATTGAGTTTGAAACCCCTTCTCTAACTCATAGTGTTGAGAGAGACTTACAGAAAGATTCTTATCTCCCATGACGGTCAGGTGGACTTAAACAGATAAATAAATATCTCTGGATATCTTTTGCTTCATATGTAGCATAAGGTGACTGAAATAGATAATCTACAATCCATATTAATGATTAGATCAATATCAAGGTCCTTGTCAAGGTCCTTTACATTGAGTTTGACCTTCAGACCCAATCATTTTTCTCAAATTTCTTTCCTTCTTCCTAGAGAGTTCTTAAAGTTTATTATTAACATGTGGTGGGTTTGTGGTTCAAGAGAAAAAGGTAGTTAAGAATGTGGCTTTCTCTGGTTCCAATTCACCTTACTACTTACAAATTGTGTGACTTTGGGAAAGTTACTTTGCATTCTGTTTTGGTTTTATTACTTGTAAAATGTGTAACAATAGTGACTATTTTATAAAATGGCAAAACTAAATATAATCATTTATACATAATATTTGTATTGTTAAATGCTGCAAAGTAAATGTGCATAAACATTTGCATGTCTTATAATGTATGCATATTTAGTGGAAATATATATTCACTGCATAATCTTCCACAATTGTGGCCAGAATTATACCTGCTAGAATAGAGTGACCTTATTTACTTTAGTAAATAAAGTAGATATCAGATGCTGATGACAGACCTTTTTGTATAGTATAAAGAAGCAATACTATATCATTTAAGTTCCTAGTCTGTTGTAACTTTTACTCCATTCTCAATTTATTTAAGATAGACTGATCTTTAAAGGGTTCTTGATAAAATAATGATGGATAGCAGAAGAAAAAGAGGAAAGTAAAGCTAAAGAAATAAAAAGTTCTGATTTTTATTGCCTTGCCCAATTGTTTAACTTCAGTACCACTCCTCTCTCACGTGTAGATATTTTGACACACACACACACACACACACACACACACACACACACACATCTCTTCAGTAGAATGTGAAAACGAACAGTTTGGGGGAATTTAGATACTATCAATATGCATTATATGGACATGCCCACATCTTTGTCTTTAGTACGTAAGGTTTCAAGCTGAATTCCAAGGAGAATATTTTCATTGTCAGCAGATGTTCTTGGACTTTGCCATATAGTCCAAGAGATTCCAAAACCTAAGTATAACTAAACCATTTGAAGTATCCCTAATGGTTTGACTCTACAATAAGTCCTATTATAAGCATGTAAACAAAAAGTTAAAGCCTGAGTCTCAGGGAAACCTTAAAACAAACCAGAGTACTTTATCAGACATATATATCTTCAGAATTTGTAGCATCAATCCCTACCAAGAGATTTCAGCCAACCTCAAATCAGAATATATTCAATAGACCATCTTGTTTTATGGTTACCTGACTTTGGTTCACCACTAAAAATAACTTGATAAACTATGCCTGACAGGCATGAAGCTTAGCGAGAAAATGTTAGATAAAGATCATAATCTCATTGGATAAAAAAATACACCTACCCTAGCATTTTTTCAGTTAGAAGGATTAACTCATAAGTCAGATTGAAGTATTCATTTATATAATTTTATGATGCAAAACCGCCATATAAACACAGTTTAAAATTATACATCAATCAAGATAGAATCAAAGGAAAAAGTGGAAACAAGACAGGAAAAAAATAAAGATAAAAATGTCTAAAATTAATCTAGGGGTTGGAGCTATATCACAACAGGCAGAGCATTTGCCTTGCATGTGGCTGAACTGGGACCAGTCCACGTTCAATCTCTGAATCTCATATCATCCCCTGAACCTACCAGGAGGGATTTATGAGCACAGAGCCAGGAGTGACCCTGAGCACCTCCAGGTGTTGTCCAAAAAAATCAAAATAAATAAATAAATAAAATTAGTCCAAATAAAAATTAAAAGCAGCTCAAGAAACAGTAAAACCTTAGTACTCTCTGAGTGGGGAGTTTGAATTCCTTTCTTATATTTATTCAAATATTACTGCTTGACTTATCTAGTGCCTCCTAACTAAATAACATAAGCAATAAATTATTTATAAATAATCTTATGGCCCTATTATACAGAGAAAATATATTTTGGAAAATGATGTTGCATGATACAATACATTCTAGAAAGTGATCATTCAGCAATATTTTGGGGTTCTTCAGTTACATAATTTTAAAAATTAGGCTTATAAGTAGTTTAATAACTAATCTTTAAGTCAAGAGCTACATATTAAAATGTTATATAAAGTTAAGCAACATTTGAAGATGTGTTTTAAGAGCAAAAAATTAAAAAGAATGCAAGACATTTTTAAGAAAATTAAATGAATCTTTACTTTTAGTTGATACTATATTCAAAACAAGAAACACTAAGGAGGAGACAGAGTGATAATAAAGCAGATACTTGCTCTGTGTATGGCCAAACAGGATTGTGTCTGCACCACCAGGAGTGGTCCCTAAGGACAAAGTCAGAAGTAAGCCCTGATCATTGCCACGTGTGGGAAAAGAAGGAAGGAAAGGAAAGGAGGAATAAAGGAAGGAAGGAAGGAAGGAAGGAAGGAAGGAAGGAAGGAAGGAAGGAAGGAAGGAAGGAAGGAAGGAAGGAAGGAAGGAAGGAAGGAAGGGAGGGAGGAAGTGAGGGAGGGAGGGAGAGAAGGGAGGGAGGAAGGAAGGAAGGAAGGAAGGAAGGAAGGAAGGAAGGAAGGAAGGAAGGAAGGGAGGGAGGGAGGGAGGGAGGGAGGGAGGGAGGGAGGGAGGGAGGGAGGGAGGAAGGAAGGAAGGAAGGAAGGAAGGAAGGAAGGAAGGAAGGAAGGAAGGAAGGAAGGAAGGGAGGGAGGGAGGGAGGGAGGGAGGGAGGAAGGAAGGGAGGAAGTGAGGGAGGGAGG